>NW_028159505.1:0-12500 GCF_964263955.1 Coregonus lavaretus
GCAAACTTCTAGTGACTAACAGCGAGGAGGAGGAACTGCGCTGCTTGATTTGACAGGGGGTGGGGCTTGGTGTGTGGGAAGCAGTCACAAGAGGTCAGGGAGACGACAAACAGAGTAAACTACAAAAACGGACGTTACACGCGGCTTAGTGGCGTTTCAAAATATTGCGTGCAATAGGGATATTGCTCATATTAATATTGTGATTTGATTGTGAATTCAACTAATTGTGCAGGACTACGAATGAGACACTAATTTTACCAATACAAGCATTTATCACGTCCCATGTACTGACTGTGTGTTTACACTGTTCCTTCTCACCAGTTCTTTAAAGAAGGCAGCCTCCTTGGGTTGTTCAGAGTATCTCTCAAACTGGTCCAGACCATCCTGCAGCTTCAGGGTCAACGTGTCATAGTTGGATCGAACCACCTCCAATACCTAGAGGGGGAGGAGGGGACATTTTGAAATAATTGAATTATGTGTGTGAGAGAGAGATGAAGAGAGAGAGAGAGAACGGTAGGGGGAGAGAGAGAGAGAGAGAGAGAGAGAGAGAGAGAGAGAGAGAGAGAGAGAGAGAGAGAGAGAGAGAGAGAGAGAGAGAATGGTAGAGAGAGAGAGAGAACGGTAGGGAGAGAGAGAATGATATGGAGAGAGAGAGCGAGAGAGAGAGAAATCCCTTAAATGTAATTGAATTGAGACAGAGAGATTGTATTACAATGTATATTGTATACGTTGTTGCTTTGGCAATATTGACGCAATGTTTTTCATGCCAATAAAGCAGCTTGAATTTGAATTGGGAGAAGGATGGGAGGAGAGAAATGGGAAGAGAGAAGGGGGAGAAGGATGGGAGGAGAGAGCTGGGAAGAGAGAAGGGGGAGAAGGATGGGAGGAGAGAGATGGGAAGAGAGAAGGGGGGAGAAGGATGGGAGGAGAGAGATGGGAAGAGAGAAGGGGGGAGAAGGATGGGAGGAGAGAGATGGGAAGAGAGAAGGGGGGAGAAGGATGGGAGGAGAGAGATGGGAAGAGAGAAGGGGGGAGAAGGATGGGAGGAGAGAGATGGGAAGAGAGAAGGGGGGAGAAGGATGGGAGGAGAGAGATGGGAAGAGAGAAGGGGGGAGAAGGATGGGAGGAGAGAGATGGGAAGAGAGAAGGGGGAGAAGGATGGGAGGAGAGAGATGGGAAGAGAGAAGGGGGAGAAGGATGGGAGGAGAGAGATGGGAAGAGAGAAGGGGGAGAAGGATGGGAGGAGAGAGATGGGAAGAGAGAAGGGGGAGAAGGATGGGAGGAGAGAGATGGGAAGGGGGAGAGAGAGGCACTGAACACACACAACTCAGTTTGCAAAAACACACAAACAATTTCAAACACACACACAGTGAAAAACTGTCTTCATTCTTCATTCTCCCAGAGACATGAAATGTGAAACCAGGAGCCGTAGACTAACATGTTTCTTCTCCTTTGTCCTGATGAATGTTACCACCAGGGAAAGTGCTGTTGGTTTTTATTTCTACGTCTAATGGCAAACTACTGAAATATTCATCTACAGTACCTCTCTCTATTTTTCAATCCCTCTCTATTTTTCAATCCCTCTCCATCACTATCTCAGTCTCTCTTCACTTCTCTCCCTAGAACGAGAACACTGAGATTAATGGAGTGTGTGTGTGTCATCCTCTTATGGAGAGAGGGAGGGAGATAAGAAGCATGTGTTTATCAACATTTACCAGTGGGGGAGAAGGATAGATAGATTAGATAGATAGATTAGATAGATTAGATAGATTAGATAGATTAGATAGATAGATAGATAGATAGATAGATAGATAGATAGATAGATAGATAGATAGATAGATAGATAGATAGATAGATAGATAGATAGATAGAGAGAGAGATAGAGAGAGAGATAGAGAGAGAGATAGAGAGAGAGATAGAGAGAGAGATAGAGAGAGCAAGAGAAAGAGGGAGAGAGAGAGAGAGAGAGAGAGAGAGAAAGATAGATAGAGCGAGAGAGAGAGATAGAGCGAGAGAAAGAGAGAGAGAGAGATAGAGCGAGAGAAAGAGAGAGAGAGAGAGAGTGAGAGAAAGAGAGAGAGAGAGAGACAGAGAGAGATCATAGGGGGATAGAAAAGCTGTTTTCTGCATGGCAAATCACATTCATCCATATCGGGGCTCCAAAGGGATTGTGACAGTGACACATTTTTTGTTGTTTTGGCTCTGTATTCCAGCACTTTGGATTTAAGTGCAGACTGTCAGCTTTAATTTGAGGGTATTTTCATCCATATCGGGTGAACCGTTTAGAAATTACAGCACTTTTTGTACATAGTCCCACCATTTTAGGAGACCAAAAGTACACTTTTAAGTACCAAAAGTGTCTGTGTGTGTGTGTCTGTGTGTGTGTGTGTGTGTGTGTGTGTGTCACCCGATATGGATGAAAATACCCCCATTAAAGCTGACAGTCTGTGTGTGAGTGTGTTTGTGTCTGTGTGTTTGTGTGTGTGTCTGTCTGTCTGTGTCTGTCTGTCTGTCTGTGTTTGTTTGTGAGTGTGTGTGTGTGTGTGTGTGTGTCAGCTGTGAGGTTACCATCTGTAGGCTGTCCCTACTGCAGTACCACCTGGCTCAATCAGACAGGCTAGCAAAGGCTAATGAACACACCTGTACACTCCTGTGCCAACAAACCGTGTGTGTGTGTGTGTGTGTGTGTGTGTGTGTGTGTGTGTGTGTGTGTGTGTGTGTGCGTGTATACACGGCCCATTTCCCTCAGTCAGAAGGCTGTAAAGGGTTCAGTACCACTACAGCCAGCAGCACCACACCTATACAACTTCACCTGGCAGTCTGGAGAGAAAACTTTACACACACTTCTAATGAGGAAGGAAACTACGGCTTGAGTCCCAAATGGCTCCCTATTTCGTATGTAGTGCACTACTTTTACCGTTTGGGACTCAGCCAACCTACAACTTTACATTACAGTCACTTCTAATGGGGAAATTCAAATCTCATCTAAAGGTCAAACTGTGCATTGACGTCATTTCATTTAAACGTATTCTCTTCTTGTTGGGAATAAATCTGGGAGATATCAGCTGAGAGGTAATTGGGGTGTGTAATGCCAGAATATTTCTCTCTCTATCTCTGTGTAATGACAGAATCCATCACTGTGCTTATCAGCTGGTAAATAAAGCATATATACTCCAAAACCTTTTCCCTTTCTTTCCTCTCAGCCCTTTTCTGTCCATTTGTTTTTCTCTCCTCTCATTAAATGCTGCTTGATGGAGTGTGGTTAAAAGCCCATCTCCCGGTGCAATGCGAACACTGTTTCAAGGGATGTGTTCCATTGTGATGTCATAAAGAGCCTCAGTCTGAATTTAAACACTGTTGTTATTGTGACATCATCAGAGGGTCATTGTGACATCATAAAGAATATAAAGCTTTCATTGGGCCATTATGATATCACAAGCAGGCATGTTGTGACCTCATTTATTTATTTATCCCTTATTTCACAAGGTAAGTAGATGTCACAGCACACTCATAATAGAGTGTGCTGTGACATCATAAGGGGTTGTGGTGACATCATAAGAGGCATGTTTACCTGGTCCTCAGACAGCTGGGAGATGTGGTTCACTGCAGCGTACGACTCAATCTTGGGGTTGAAATGGTTGATAATGGCCCTGAAACACACACACACACAAACAATTAGTTGAAGCATTGGTCAGAGAGAGGGTAGTAATACGTATATCACATAATTTTATAGAGACGCTCCATTGCTGTGATGTAACTATGTTTAATCTTTCAATATATTTATAAAATGAAGAAATATAAAACTGGATGGGACCAACACTGCAGCATATATTAGGTATTCTGAACTAGGGAAGGGGGAGAGAGATGGAGAGAGAGAGATGAGAGAGAGAGAGGGAGAGGAGAGAGAGAGGAGAGAAAGGAGAGAGAGAGATAGAGAGGTGCCCAAACTAATGAACACTGACAGTCACAGCTCTCACTCCTTTGAGCCCTCATGCATTTACTATGTCTAGAACTACCCTTGTATACGAAGGAAGATTTCACACACATACACACACACACACACACACACACACACACACAAGACCCCTTCCCATCTTATTGGTTATTTAGGACAATAAAATATTCAGTTCTTATATGCCTAACAATGGCTGCTCTCCTAATCAATGTCAATTATTACACTGGCCTAATGACATACGGTGTTAACAACATGGGCTGGAATCAGTGGTGGAGGGATTTCTAATGATAGTCTTATTGATAGCCACCTATTGTCCTACAGTAGTACGGCTGCTACTCTATAAGGTCCCATGAAGACCCTAGAATAGAATCTCTCACCCTCCACCTCCTTATAGACCAGGGAAACTAGAGAGATGAACCTTCCCTATGGACCAGGGAGACCAGGGGAAGGAGGAGGGGGAAGGGGTAGAGGTAGATGAAGAGAGAGAGGGAGACCAGGGGAAGAGAGAGAGGGAGACCAGAGGAAAAGAGAGGGAGACCAGGGGAAGGAGGGAGACTAGGGGAAGGAGGTGGGAGGGGTATAGAGGAAGAGAGAGAGAGGGAGACCAGAGGAAGGAGAAGAGATAAACAGGAGAAGGGACAAAGATGATAAGAGACACTGAGAGAAAAATAAGAATGAGAGAGAGAAGGAACAAGGGGAAGGAGAAATGGGTAAGGATGGAGAGAGAGTAGAGAGATAGTAGAGAGTAGAGAGATTAAAGAGAGTAGAAAGTAGAGAGAGTAGAGATTAGAGAGATTAGAGATTAGAGAGAGTAGAGAGAGTAGAGAGTAGAGATTAGAGAGATTAGAATAGAGAGTAGAGAGAGTAGAGATTAGAGAGATTAGAGTAGAGAGTAGAGAGAGTAGAGAGTAGAGAAAATAGAGATTAGAGAGAGTGGAGAGAGTAGAGAGTAGAGAGATTAGAGAGAGTAGAGATTAGAGAGAGTAGAGAGAGTAGAGAGTAGAGAGAGCAGAGAGAGTAGAGAGAGGAGAGAGAGTAAATATTAGAGAGAGGAGAGATTAGAGAGAGTATAGAAGGTAGAGATTAGAGAGAGTATAGAGAGTAGAGATTAGAGGGTAGAGCGAGTAGAGAGTAGAGAGAGCAGAGTAGAGAGAGTAGAGTAGAGTAGCGATTAGAGAGATTAGAGTAGAGAGAGTAGAGAGTAGAGAGAATAGAGATTAGAGAGAGTAGAGATAGTAGAGAGTAGAGATTAGAGAGAGTAGAGAGAGTAGAGATTAGAGAGAGGAGAGAGAGTAGAGAGAGTAGAGAGAATAGAGAGAATAGAGAGAGTAGAGATTAGAGAGAGGAGAGAGAGTAGAGAGGAGAGAGAGTAGAGATTAAAGAGAGTAGAGAAAGTAGAGAGTAGAAAGAGGAGAGAGAGTAGAGAGAGTAGAGTAGAGAGAGGAGAGAGTAGATATTAGAGAGAGTAGAGAGTATAGATTAGAGAGAATAGAGAGAGTAGAGATTAGAGAGAGTAGAGACAGTAGAGAGTACAGTAGAGAGTAGAGAGAGGAGAGAGGATAGAGAGGAGAGAGGAGAGAGAGTAGAGGGTAGCGAGAGTAGAGTAGAGAGAGTAGAGAGTAGAGAGGAGAGAGGAGAGAGTACAGATTAGAGTAGAGAGAGTAGTGAGAGCAGAGAGTAGGGAGTAGAGAGAGCAGAGTAGAGAGAGCAGAGAGTAGAGGGAGTAGAGAGAGTATAGATTAGAGATCAGAAAGAGTAGAGAGTAGAGAGAGTAGAGAGTAGACAGTATACAGTAGAGAGTAGAGGGAGAGGAGAGAGAGTAGAGAGGAGAGAGAGTAGAGATAGTATAGTAGAGAGAGTAGAGAGGAGAGTACAGATTAGAGAGTAGAGAGAGTAGCGTAGAGATTAGAGAGAGTAGAGAGAGCAGAGAGTAGAGAGTAGAGAGAGTAGAGAGTAGAGGGAGTAGAGAGAGTATATATTAGAGATCAGAGAGAGCAGAGAGTAGAGAGAGTAGAGATTAGCTAGAGTAGAGAGAGTAGAGTAGAGATTAGAGTGAGTAGAGAGTAGCGAGTAGAGCGAGTAGAGAGAGTAGAGAGTAGAGAGAGTAGAGAATAGCAAGTAGAGAGAGTAGAGAGAGTAGAGAGGAGAGATTAGAGAGTAGAGATTAGAGAGTAGAGATAGATTAGAGAGTAGAGTGTAGAGTACAGAGTAGAGAGTAGAGAGAGTTGAGAGAGTAGAGTAGAGAGAGGAGATTAGAGAAGAGAGTAGAGAGAGTAGAGAAAATAGAGATTAGAGAGAGTAGAGAGAGTAGAGATTAGAGAGAGGAGAGAGAGTAGAGAGGAGAGAGTAGAGAGTAGAGAGAGTAGAGATTAGAGAGAGGAGAGAGAGTAGAGAGGAGAGAGTAGAGAGTAGAGAGAGTAGAGATTTGAGAGAGTAGAGATTAGAGAGAGTAGAGAAAGTAGAGATTAGAGAGAGTAGAGAGTAGAGATTAGAGAGAGTAGAGATTAGAGAGAGTAGAGAGAGTAGAGATTAGAGAGGAGAGAGAGTATAGAGAGTAGAGATTAGAGAGAGTAGCGAGAGTAGAGAGTAGAGCGTAGAGTATAGAGTAGAGAGAGTAGAGTAGAGAGAGTAGAGATTAGAGAAATTAAGAGTATAGAGAGTAGAGAATAGAGAGAGTAGAGAGATTAGAGATTAGAGTAGAGATTAGAGAGAGTAGAGTAGAGAGTAGAGATTAGAGAGAGTAGAGAGAGTAGAGATAATATAGATTAGAGAGAGTAGAGATTAGAGAGAGTAGAGAGAGTATAGAAAATAGAGATTAGAGAGAGTAGAGATTAGAGAGATTAGAGAGAGTAGAGTAGAGATTAGAGAGAGGAGAGAGAGTAGAGAGTAGAGAGAGTAGAGAGAGTACAGAAGGTAGAGATTAGATAGAGTAGAGAGTAGAGATTAGAGAGATTAGAGAGAGTAGAGCAAGTAGAGAGTAGAGTAGAGAGAGTAGAGAGAGTAGAGATTAGAGAGAGTAGAGAGATCCCAAGTGGCAACCATTATTCCCTCTCTCTTCTTTGCCCTCTTCTCGTCCTTCACTGGATCAATAATGTTACTATTGAGAGGACTCTCTGACTCCATCTCAATCTCTCTGCCTCTCTGAATCTCTCTCTTACTCTTTTAACAAGCTCTGTCCATCTCACTTTCATCTCCATCCCTCCCTCTCATTACCCAATCTTCACCCCTTTCTCTCTCTCCGTGTGCAAGTGCTCTCTACAACTAGTATGTGTGTGTGTGTGTGTGTGTGTGTGTCCTTACCTGACATTGACCAGTGAGTGTGTGACTTTACTGGCAGGCTCCTTCCACTGGCCAGTGTTGGTGGACACTCTCAGAACTGTGAGGAAGAGAAGTACACACACACACATTCAGTAATCTGGATATGATTATAAACACACACATATTCAGTAATCTGGATACGCTTATAAAGAAACACACATTCAGTAATCTGGATACATTTATAAACACACACACAGTCATTAAGACATTTTACATGTTTTACATTTTAGTCATTTAGCAGACGCTCTTATCCAGAGCCACTTACAGTTAGTGAGTACATACATTTTCATAGACACAGTGAGAGAGAGAGAGACTGACCCATGCAGTAGAGGTTGAAGTCATACAGAGAGAGAGAGACTGACCCATGCAGTAGAGGTTGAAGACATACAGAGAGAGAGAGACTGACCCATGCAGTAGAGGTTGAAGATAGACAGAGAGAGAGAGACTGACCCATGCAGTAGAGGTTGAAGATAGACAGAGAGAGAGAGACTGACCCATGCAGTAGAGGTTGAAGACATACAGAGAGAGAGAGACTGACCCATGCAGTAGAGGTTGAAGACATACAGAGAGAGACTGACCCATGCAGTAGAGGTTGAAGATAGACAGAGAGAGAGAGACTGACCCATGCAGTAGAGGTTGAAGATAGACAGACATAGACAGACTGACCCATGCAGTAGAGGTTGAAGATAGACAGAGAGAGAGAGACTGACCCATGCAGTAGAGGTTGAAGACAGACAGAGAGAGACTAACCCATGCAGTAGAGGTTGAAGACAGACAGAGAGAGACTGACCCATGCAGTAGAGGTTGAAGATAGACAGATAGAGACTGACCCATGCAGTAGAGGTTGAAGATAGACAGAGAGAGACTGACCCATGCAGTAGAGGTTGAAGACAGACAGAGAGAGACTGACCCATGCAGTAGAGGTTGAAGACAGACAGAGAAAGACTGACCCATGCAGTAGAGGTTGTCAAAGATCTGGTGCATCCTGACGATCTCATAGTAAAGTTCATCATAACTGTTGGAGGTGGGCAGGAACGTATCTCCATATGTTATAAACATGTTGAACAGATTCACCACCTGGGGGTGAGAGAGAGAGAGAAAGGAAATGCATAAGCACTTTGAGTAGTGCTGAGCGATTAACCGGCATATTATTATTTTTTAACAACTAATTGACCGACGTCGGTTAAATTACTTGAATTCCATTTAGTTCGCTTTTTTGGAGAGCCAAACACGCCGTTTCTCTAGAGAGAAATCAAATCAGTCATGAGAGAAATCATCTCAAGAACTATGTGGGATGCTGGGCTGAAGGGCGTTGTAGTTTTCAGTAAGCAAATATTCAACCTAGTTCAGAGCAAAAACGTGGTAATTAACTACAATGACCATAATCCATTGCGCCAGACCACATGAGAGAGGAATGTACACAACGACTAGAGAGAGGTATAGAGACAGTTGATTGAAGCATGCCTTAGTAAAATGATTCAGTCAGACAGCTCTGCAGCATCCTTACAGTAGGCAGGCTAACCTAGCTAATTAGGAAGACTAAAGTACGGTGAGCACTGAGATAACTGGCTGGCTGGCTGGCTGCTACTGCCTGAGCAGAGACGAGGACTTTAAGGAATTAAAAATAATAAAAAGTCATCAAATAAAAACTAGGTAGTATACACAACTAAAAATATGTTATTATTTCATAGCCATTTCCTATTTTTCTATTGATGTCTACCCAGTGTGGACCTGACAGAGACAATGGAATGTTTTGGCAATTGAATGTTCACTATTTTTGGCATTTCCATTAAAAAGTTCTAAAATCATTTTAATGTCATTATTTCATGACATCAAAATCGTAAACCGTGATTATTTTGTAATAATCTAAACGAAACCGAACCGACCTCAAAAAGCACTCATCGCTCAGCACTAACTTTGAGACACCACTCTCTCTATAATTTTCTCTAAACACATTCAAATACTGTATAAAACACAAACACACACAGAGAGAGAGAGAGAGAGAGAGACACGCACACACACATGGACACAGATACGGACACAAGATGAGCAAGCAGAAGGGTGTGTGTGTAAATCTGTGTATGTGTTCTCAGCAGCAGGACCAGGTGAAAGATGTTGTGTTAGGGACCAGGGGCCAACAGAACGGTCTAGTGTTAGAGGCTAGGGGCCAACAGAACGGTCTAGTGTTAGAGGCTAGGGGCCAACAGAACGGTCTAGTGTTAGAGGCTAGGGGCCAACAGAACGGTCTAGTGTTAGAGGCTAGGGGCCAACAGAACGGTCTAGTGTTAGAGGCTAGGGGCCAACAGAACGGTCTAGTGTTAGAGGCTAGGGGCCAACAGAACGGTCTAGTGTTAGAGGCTAGGGGCCAACAGAACGGTCTAGTGTTAGAGGCTAGGGGCCAACAGAACGGTCTAGTGTTAGAGGCTAGGGGCCAGGGAGTTAAGGCTAGGGGTTGGGAACTAGGAGTAGATATTAGTGTTTGTCTTCACCAGCAGGGCCAGATGATGTTGTGCTTGGCCAACAGAACAGTCTAGTGTTAGAGGCTAGGGGCCAACAGAACGGTCTAGTGTTAGAGGCTAGGGGCCAACAGAACGGTCTAGTGTTAGAGGCTAGGGGCCAACAGAACAGTCTAGTGTTAGAGGCTAGGGGCCAACAGAACAGTCTAGTGTTAGAGGCTAGGGGCCAACAGAACGGTCTAGTGTTAGAGGCTAGGGGCCAACAGAACGGTCTAGTGTTAGAGGCTAGGGGCCAACAGAACGGTCTAGTGTTAGAGGCTAGGGGCCAACAGAACAGTCTAGTGTTAGAGGCTAGGGGCCAACAGAACGGTCTAGTGTTAGAGGGACTAGGGGAGGAAAGCTTTTCAGCCAGAGTGCCACAACGGCATTTTGAAATTCAACAGAGGGCCGCACAGATTTTTTTTTGTGACCAACTTGTTCGTCAAAATCTATTTGCAGGCCAGAAAAAGGGCAGTTGTTTTAAAACATTTAGGTCCACTATCATTTCTACCTAGTTTCAGACGTTCAAGAGTGGCCTGGAGTGGCCTGGAGTCTTTTTATATACACATTACTCCAACCACCCACGGGCCTGGTCTAGGGGTTAAGGTCTAGGGGTTAGGGTCTAGGAGTTAGGGGTTAGGGGCTAGGGGCTAGGGGTTAGGGTCTAGGGGTTAGGGGTTAGGGGCTAGGGGTTAGGGTCTAGGGGTTAGGGGCTAGGGTCTAGGGGTTAGGGTCTAGGGGCTAGGGGCTAGGGGTTAGGGGCTAGGGGTTAGGGTCTAGGGGTTAGGGTCTAGGGGTTAGGGGCTAGGGTCTAGGGGTTAGGGTCTAGGGGTTAGGGGCTAGGGGTTCGGGGCTAGGGGTTAGGGGCTAGGGGTTAGGGGCTAGGGGTTAGGGGCTAGGGATAGATATTAATGTATGTGTGTGTGTTCTCACCAGCAGAGCCAGGTGAAAGATGTTGTGCTTGGCCAACAGAACGGTCTCATTGGACAGCAGAAATTTCAACAGGTTGATCAGAGCTGGTGGAAAAAGAGAGAGCAAAGAAATCCCACATGATTATTCTAATACACTTCAATACAACACAAACATAGCTTGTCTCTGAATGGAAGGACTGAAACAGATAGGAGTACATGGCAACTGTTCAGACCCTCTGCTGAACTCATTAGTATGTGAGACAATTGAAAGACAGAGGGGGTGGAACTGAAGACAGAATAACATCAACAACGTCAGTGTGCTGAGTGTCTAAGCAGAACAGCTGCTGATGGTACAGGAAGCTGCAGAGCAGAGCTGAGGGGATGAATACATTCATAAAGCAGTGCTATTATTAAGGCATATTTCATGGAGACATTCACACACACGCCAGCTGCAGGCATAATTAATGGCGCGGGAGAGACATTCACACAGAGACAGAGGAAGATTAGAGACGGACAGTGTTAGGGGACACAAACACGGTCATGCTCAAAACACAGACTCAGACGAAACGGTCATGCTCACCACCCACCCACCCACCCACCCACCCACCCACCCACACCCACACCCACACCCACACCCACACACACACACACACACACACACACACACACACACACACACACACACACACACACACACACACACACACACACACACACAGCTGCAGGGCCCAAACTGTTTCTTTTCATGTTTCATACACTGCTTTGATCACAGCAACAGAGACAATGTGAGATCAAAGATTTACATTATTCATGTATTGTTCTCTGCTCATCACTGACAATCAATTGCTATGTGAGTGTGTGTGTTCTAAGTGTGTGTGTGTTCTGAATGTGTTCATGTGTGTGTGATTTAAGTGTGTGTGTGTGAGTGCGCACGCGTGTGTGTCAGGGTTTCCGTTAGCCGGTAATAGCCGGCTTTTGGCCGATAAAAAAATAGAACAACCGATAAATAAAATTGCCGCCGGCCAATTGTCCGGGACAAGAAGAAAAAATCCCATTGTGAAATCATGTTTTTTAGCCTCTTGATTGGTGGAAATACCAGTCGATCGAAATACATTTGACCGGTCATTCTTATTGGTCTAAAGATTAATTTGCATAATTTAGTGGAATTAAATTGGCACGTGTGTACAGTATATTCGTAATACATTTTATTTATCACACGAGTACAGCATACAGACACAGAGCCTTTGAGCTGAAAACCTGTCAGACAGCGTGAGAGCTGCTACTACAGCATCTCAAACAGAAAACATCGGCAACGGAAGGCCGGCTTCATCAGCGCGTCACACACCACTATGCAATGAGCTGGAGGCAGTATGCCTTTTGAAAACATATACTTAACTGTTTGAAACCGGAACGTTTCACTACATATTATGAGGCATGTCTTACCTTGCTTCAAAGTAGCCTAGCTAAAATCAGGCCATATCCGTGGAGGCAATTATTTTATATCAACTTTCTTTCATTGTCCAGTAGCCAAAGGCACAATCCCAGTCATATTAGCAACACATGCTAGTTGCTGCATATTAGATCTCCCCTCTTTCTAAATGGATATTTTCATCTCTGTCACATGAAACCGCTCTCATGTGCGGTGCGCTTTGACAACAGTGTTTTCCCGCTAATTGTATTAAGGAACAAACATTCACACACAGCCTAATGCCTTGTGCACAGTGCTCCGCTTATAAATGTGAAGAAATAACAGTTTATCAACATTTAAAGCTAAACGTTTTGATCTGTTGCATGAGACTCATTTCTTTTTAAAACATGTAT
>NW_028159505.1:15000-90942 GCF_964263955.1 Coregonus lavaretus
GAGGGCCGAGTGTCTGCGGGTTTTCACTCCTCCCTTGGACCTGATTGATGACTTAAGGTCAGTAATTAGTAAGGAACTCCCCTCACCTGGTTGTCTAGGTCTAAAAACCAAAAAACAGCAGACACTAGGCCCTCCATGGAATGAGTTTAACACCCCTGATATAGATAGAGAGTGGTAGAGAGTTAGAGAGCGTCTTACATGATGACAGAGAGATACAAAGTGATAGAGAAAAACAGAGGTAGAGTGAAAGAGAGATAGCCGTGTATTTAAACCTTTGGTGTCCTGCATGACGATGGAGGAGTACTTGAGGAAGGTGATGAGCAGGTTGCTGCTCTGGAGGTTAGGATCCAGGGGTAGTTCTGAAGAGTTCATCACTGGAAAACAGGACACACAACGTTAGTTCAACATAATACTAATGTTATGTTGAAATGTTGAAAGATCAATTTAAAAGGTCCAACGCAGCCATTTTTGGGTAACAGTTAAGTACCTTACTGTGATTGTTTTCAAATAAAACGGTCAAAAAGAAACAAAATTAGCTTCTTGGCATCAAGCAAGAATTTAGCTAGGACTTCTCTGGAAGTGGTCTGAGTTGAGAGGGGAAAACTGAAAATGTGCTGTTGTTGGCAGAAAAGTTTGGAATTCTTGTATTGGTCTATTAACTAATTTACAGCCTGGTGATGTCACCAGAAAGGCCAAAACTCTACCCCACCAAAATAGGCTGACATTTCAGCCAGTCTTTTCAAACAGTTCTTACACTAAACAGGCATTATCTTTTATTTTCACAATTTCACAGTATTATTCCAACCTCATAGTTTGGAAATATAAAACACAGGAAAAGTACTTTTTTTTTTACTGCACTGGTCCTTTAAACAGGGAGAGACACCTCAACCTCACAACAACTCCACTGCAACATCCATCACTGGTAGGGAGAGAGACACGGACATTTAAGTTCAACAACGTTCATTTAACTTCATAGTAACGTTACTGGAATGTTGAAAGTTGGACCTAATTATGAATGTTACTGTAGGCAGAGACAAGAAGAAGAGAGGTTATACAGTGATCCACTATTAGCTAGTCAAGACTCTATACGAGACAGTCAGTTCTATCTTAAATCTCTGAGCGAACAACTTCTACCCGACCCGACCCCACTCTCCTCCCTCCCTTTTTATTTGTCCTCATCCCCCTCTCTCTCTCCAATCCTGGCTGACTGGATCAGCTCCAAGAGGACTGGTTATGACATCATAAACATGAGCCAGCCAAGCACATGGTCCACAGGGGGAACAGGGTGTGTGTGTGTGTGTGTGTGTGTATATGTGTCGTGACAGGTTTCTCTACCTGAAAGATTAATCTGTATTTGAAGCCAGTGACGTTAATATTTCATACAGCAAATGGCTTTTAGCAAGAAAAACACACACACACACCATGCATGTTTTAACAGTTACATTGCACGTGAACTGAACAGGTTCAGATTGTGTGTGTGTGTGTGTGTGTGTGTGTGTGTGTGTGTGTGTGTGTGGCGCACGTGTAATGAGGGGTCATCAAAAATGGATGGCCAAAAACACCGACGATAAACATTTTTGTATTTTTTTTAAACAGAATGTTTTAGCCGCTTCTTAAAACGTTTCCTCCTATTTCCACTGGTTTTAAGGGGGAAGGGAGATAAAGGGGGGAGGGAGATAAAGGGGGAAGGGAGATAAAGGGTGAAGGGAGATAAAGGGGGAAGGGAGATAAAGGGAGAAGGGAGATAAAGGGTGAAGGGAGATAAAGTGTGAAGGGAGATAAAGTGTGAAGGGAGATAAAGGGTGAAGGGAGATAAAGGGTGAAGGGAGATAAAGGGGGAAGGGAGATAAAGTGTGAAGGGAGATAAAGGGTGAAGGGAGATAAAGGGTGAAGGGAGATTCTGAGGCTCGGCTGACTGACCAAGCGTTCCATATTCCAGAATTACCCCAGTAACAGAAAAGAGAAAAAATATACAACTCTATTTTGTTGAACTAAGTCAAATTAAAACACTAGTGAATACTACTACTAGGGCAATACAGATTTCATTTAATTCAATAAAGATTTCATTTCATTCAATAAAGGTTTCATTTCATTCAATAAAGGTTTCATTTCATTCAATAAAGGTTTCATTTCATTCACTCATTCATTCACTAATTCACTTATTCAGTTGGTCATTCATTCATTCAGTCAATAATTAATTAGTAAATTCCATTCATTCAAGGGGCAAGGTGGCCCCAGAGATTGGACCAATCAGGTTACTCACTGTCCATAGAGGGCGGGGTTGTGCCGAGCGGCGTCGTGGGAGTGGTCAGAACAGGGGTGATGGGTGTGGTCGGGATGTCAATCTCTGGGTGACTCTGTTGATTGACAGGTGACAGAGCAAATGAGTGAGGAGGGGAGAGAGAGGTAGAGGAGGCAGACGGAGAGATAGAGGGATTAGAGGGAGAGAGAACATGACTTTCAAGGAGAGCTGAGCAGATGAAACCAGAACAAAGAAAAGTCCCCCTATTTCTTCTCCTCTCCTCCTCTTTCCAATCAGCGTCAGCTCATTCTATACAACACTATCAGACATCAGAGATGCCAGCGCCAGATTGAACAAAAACACTGAATTTAGAAAAAGAATGAATGCCCTCCTCCTTTATATCCCTCCCTCACCCTCTCTCTCTCTACCTCCCTCCCTCACCCCCTCTCTCTCTCCGCCTCCCTCCCTCACCCCCTCCCTCTCTCTACCTCCCTCCCTCACCCCCTCTCTCTCTCTACCTCCCTCCCTCCCTCTCTCTCTCTACCTCCCTCCCTCACCCCCCCTCTCTCTCTACCTCCCTCACTCTCTCACCCTCTCTCTCTACCTCCCTCCCTCACCCCCTCTCTCTCTCCACCTCCCTCCCTCACCGCCTCCCTACCTCACCCTCTCTCTCCGCCTCCCTCCCTCACCGTCTCCCTCTCTCCACCTCCCTCCCTCACCGCCTCCCTACCTCACCCTCTCTCTCCGCCTCCCTCCCTCCCTCACCGCCTCCCTCCCTCACCCTCTCTCTCTCTACCTCCCTCCCTCACCCCCTCTCTCTCTCCGCCTCCCTCCCTCACCCCCTCCCTCTCTCTACCTCCCTCCCTCACCCCCTCTCTCTCTCTACCTCCCTCCCTCACCCCCTCTCTCTCTCTACCTCCCTCCCTCACCCCCCCTCTCTCTCTACCTCCCTCACTCTCTCACCCTCTCTCTCTAACTCCCTCCCTCACCCCCTCTCTCTCTCCACCTCCCTCCCTCACCGCCTCCCTACCTCACCCTCTCTCTCCGCCTCCCTCCCTCACCGTCTCCCTCTCTCCACCTCCCTCCCTCACCGCCTCCCTACCTCACCCTCTCTCTCCACCTCCCTCCCTCCCTCACCGCCTCCCTCCCTCACCCTCTCTCACCGCCTCCCTCCCTCACCCTCTCTCTCTCCGCCTCCCTCCCTCACCACCTCCCTCCCTCACCTTCTCTCTCCGAGAAAAGGAGGACAAGTTGAGGACGAAGGAAATCAACTTCTTTCCCTCAAAGCCACAAAAATAACATAATAGAATAATTTTGTTTCTATAAATAGTAGTTTAACTTCACCTGAGCGAGAACAGAAGAGGAAAATAAAGAAAAAGAAGAAGAAGAGGTTTTGTTTCTAGCAACATTAGTCGAAGTCACCTGAGCGAGAACAGTGATGAAGTTGCGGTTGAGGTGCACGGCCTCGTACAGCGCCAGCAGAATCGCCTCATTGGTCCTGGGGGAGGTCAGAGAGGGGTCAAAGGTCAATATCAGCCAATTAGAACGATGGTTCCAGATTGTATTTGTGACATCACACTGACTAAGGGGCCAAAGAGGCTCTGCTTGGATGAAGTTGTCCCATAGACACTGAACTACAGTCAGGTCTGTGTTTTTCACCTATTAGATCTGTGACAAAGGGCTATTTCTACTCTAAGCATGTACTTACTGTACTGAGAGCTTCTCATCCGCATCTGCAATGAACATACTGCCCACCTGTGGACAAGACAGGAATTACAATGAGAGGAAGTTGACAACGATGACGAGAAAGATTAGTTGATGAAGTGTGTTGGTGGGTCACACAGAATTAAATAGAACATATTGGGCCACTTTCCCTGACACAGATTAAGCCTAGTTCTGGACTGAAAACCTTTTTCAATTGAGAATTTCCATTGAGCGTGCTATTTAGTCCAAGACTGGGCTTAATCTGTGTCTGGGAAAGCGGCCCAATATGTTGGATCAGATGTGCTCTTACCATACTGGTGAGAGTAGAGAAGAACCCTCCATGGTTCTCCTCCTCTTTGTCTTTGTACTGTCTGGAGAAACAGACATAAAGAGAGAAAATTAGCATCAACACTTTCAATAACCAGACCAGAATATAAAACTTCCCCCCTGGGGACATCAGCATATGAATATGAAAGTATGAACATTAAATATCGCAACACTGGCAGGCTATCATCTGTCACTTTAATGTGTTCTGTTTCTAAGCAGACAGACAGGTCTTCCTGTTTCTAAGCAGACGGACAGACACAGACAGACAGGTCTTCCTGTTTCTAAGCAGACAGACAGACACAGACAGACAGGTCTTCCTGTTTCTAAGCAGACAGACAGACACAGACAGACAGGTCTTCCTGTTTCTAAGCAGACAGACAGACACAGACAGACAGGTCTTCCTGTTTCTAAGCAGACAGACAGACACAGACAGACAGGTCTTCCTGTTTCTAAGCAGACAGACAGACACAGACAGACAGACAGGTCTTCCTGTTTCTAAGCAGACAGACAGACAGACAGACAGGTCAACCTGTTTCTAAGCAGACAGACAGGTCTTCCTGTTTCTAAGCAGACAGACAGGTCTTCCTGTTTCTAAGCAGACAGACAGGTCAACCTGTTTCTAAGCAGACAGACAGGTCTTCCTGGTGTTTTCACCCTGAATATTAACATCAAAGCCACACATGCACGTACGCTCACACACACACTACTAGAATGCAAGCTGTCAAGCTGAGACATACAACTACAGTAAAAAGAAGGTAGCATTTGTAGAATAAAAATAGAAAAAAATATGAAAATGTGAATTCTAAAGTAGATCATTTAACTTTTCTTTTTTTTAGTTGACAGTTAAAAGATTGTAATGTTTGTTTCCAGATCTTACCTGTTATATTCTGTCAGGGCTTGGCCAACCACCAGACCCATTCCCTATGAAAAAGACAAGAATCCTTTTGTATGAGACTTTTGATGAAAACATGATAACAGAATGGGTATACTAGTTCTAGTTATTTTAATGTTAATGATAAACACTCTCTAAAGTCTAAATTAGGGTTTCTTAAACTTTTCAGCCTGGGACCCAAATTACAAATTCAGTGTTTTCCTGGGAACCAAGCTCTTGAAAACATCCAGTAAAATTTGGTTAGGAGTTCCCCCCCCACCTTGCGGGCAAAACATTTTAGTGGCCCCCCTCTTGACGGTGGAGAGAAATTGTATTTAATTTCCTGCAATTCTAAAGATTTTGCCATGGGATGTTGAGAAAATGTTGCTGTTTTAAAGCAAGTATTCTGCAATTCTACACATCATGCCATGGCGGTGTAGAGTCAAATCTATTATAATATTATCACATTTTAGTCATTTAGCAGACGCTCTTATCCAGAGTGACTTACAGTTAGTGAGTGCATACATTTTTCATACATTATATACACATTTCATATAATCCTGCTCATTTTGCCATGCAGCAGAGTAAAAAACTAAAATCGCAGTTTTATAGCTAACTTCCTGCAATTCTACCTATTTTGTCAAAAGGTTTTTTTTTACCCTGACATGTCGCGACCACCATTAACATGACCCATACTTTAAGAAAGGCTATTGTAATTGATAGGAATACAGTGGCTTTGTGAAAGTATTCACCCCCCTTGGCATTTATTCCTATTTTGTTGCCTTACAACCTGGAATTAAAATGGATGTTTTTTTTGAGGGGGGGACGAATACTTTTGCAAGGCACTGTAAATAATAAAGCATGTAAATGAATACTCACATCTAGGGTTGGTTCATCGTCCACTATGGAGAGCTTCACAATGTAGGGATTCACAGACTAACAACAAAGAAGAAGAGTTAGTACGGTTCTATCCTATCAACAGAGGAGGAAAACACACTGCCTCACCTCGTACTTCCTGTAGTTGACCAGCAGAGCCAGGAGGACAACAGCATCATAACCATGTTGCCCTCTAGTGGACACATCTGATAGGATCTACACAGGGGGGAGGGATGAAGGGAGTATGGAGAGAGAGAGAGAGAAAGAGAAAGAGAAAGAGAAAGAGAGAGACAGAGACAGAGACAGAGACAGAGACAGAGACAGAGACAGAGACAGAGAGAGAGAGAGAGAGAGAGAGAGAGAGAGAGAGAGAGAGAGAGAGAGAGAGAGAGAGAGAGAGAGAGAGAGAGAGAGAGAGAGAGAGAGAGAGAGAGAGAGAGAGAGAGAGAGAGAGAGAGAGAGAGAGAGAGAGAGAGAGAGAGAGAGAGAGAGAGAGAGAGAGAGAGAGAGAGAGAGAGAGAGAGAGAGAGAGAGAGAGAGAGAGAGAGAGAGAGAGAGAGAGAGAGAGAGAGAGAGATTGGCACGGTCATCAATCTACTAGGATCCCATATTAACAGCTAAATGACCTAACATTACTTACATCACTAGTCTTCACTAACACTCTTACCTGAAGAATGGCCTCAAAGATGCTGTTGATCATGACATACTCTAGGATGGTGTTCTGACTGATGTTGTCTGTTACCTGCAACACAAACAAACGATTTAGTGAGAGAGAGCGTGTGAGTGAGTGAATGAGTGTGTGTGTGTGTGTGTGAGTATGTGTGGGTGTGTATATCCTACCGTCACTAAACACAACAGTAGTTTGAGACACAGGGCCTTGAGACTTTCTGAACCCTCCCCACACAGCAGGCTGTCTAAACTCTCCATCAGGTCCTGTGGGAGACACACAGGTCATGTTCAGTAGGGTCAGACAGGGAAAATAAGCTTTCAAAACGGAGGAAGTGTTGCTACATGAACACAAAGCTCTCCAATATTTTCTCTTAGGACACACACACACAGCAAGCTCTCCAAACTCTTCATGAAATCCTATAGGACACACACCTTCATGCGGAGCTCAGCCTTGTCGAAGCCCATGAGCATGTTGATGATGTCGAAGCCCGAGGCTGACTTGTTCTTCTGGTGAACCCCACGGAACAAGGCACACAGAGTCTGGAGGAGGACAGATACACCTTTATGACAATGTGGGTTAAAGGTCAAACACTACAGGTTTCAAGTTCTACGTCCAGACCATAGATTATAATAGAGGCCTCTAGTGGCCAAAAGGCCGTTTCAGCATGGGCAACGCCATTGTGGGCTTCCACCATTTTAAAGTAACTGTCACAGACGCTATAGTCACACAGATCCAAAGATGAGACCTCTATCTATCTCTATGGTCCACACCCATACATCCTGTCTATAGCCACGTCAGTACCATAGCCGTTCCATGTCCGGACCCATACATCCTGTCTATAGCCACGTCAGTACCATAGCCGTTCCATGTCCGGACCCATACATCCTGTCTATAGCCACGTCAGTACCATAGCCGTTCCATGTCCGGACCCATTCATCCTGTCTATAGCCACGTCAGTACCATAGCCGTTCCATGTCCGGACCCATACATCCTGTCTATAGCCACGTCAGTACCATAGCCGTTCCATGTCCGGACCCATACATCCTGTCTATAGCCACGTCAGTACCATAGCAGTTCCATGTCCGGACCCATACATCCTGTCTATAGCCACATCAGTACCATAGCCGTTCCATGTCCGGACCCATACATCCTGTCTATAGCCACGTCAGTACCATAGCCGTTCCATGTCCGGACCCATACATCCTGTCTATAGCCACGTCAGTACCATAGCCGTTCCATGTCCGGACCCATTCATCCTGTCTATAGCCACGTCAGTACCATAGCCGTTCCATGACCGGACCCATACATCCTGTCTATAGCCACGTCAGTACCATAGCCGTTCCATGTCCGGACCCATACATCCTGTCTATAGCCACGTCAGTACCATAGCAGTTCTATGTCTCTAGAGCTGTGTTCTTCAACCCTGGTCGTGGAGGAACCACAGGATGTGCAAGGTTTTGTTCCATCTTAATCCACACACCTGATGCGAATTACACTGAGTGTACAAAACATTAGGAACATAGACTGACCAGGTGAATCCAGGTGAAAGCTATGATCCCTTATTGATGTCACTTGTTAAATCCACTTCAATCAGTGTAGATGAAGGGGAGTAGACAGGTCAAAGAAGGATGTTTAAGCTTTGAGACAATTGAGACATGGATTGTGTATGTGTGACATTCAGAGGGTGAATGGGCAAGACAAAATATTTAAATGCCTTTGAACGGGGTATGGTAGTAGGTGCCAAGCGCACCGGTTTGTCTCAAGAACTGCAACGCTGCTGGGTTTTTCCACGCTCAACAGTTTCCCGTGTGTATCAAGAATGGTCCACCACCCAAAGGACATCCAGCCAACTTGACACAACTGTGGGAAGTATTGGAGTCAACATGGGCCAGCATCCCTGTGGAATGCTTTCGACACCTTGTAGAGTCCATGCCCTGACACCTTGTAGAGTCCATGCCCTGACACCTTGTAGAGTCCATGCCCTGACACCTTGTAGAGTCCATGCCCTGACACCTTGTAGAGTCCATGCCCTGACACCTTGTAGAGTCCATGCCCTGACACCTTGTAGAGTCCATGCCCTGACACCTTGTAGAGTCCATGCCCTGACACCTTTGATCTGGTGCTCCTCTGCCAGGGTCTGAACACACACACACCTGTAGGGCGTTGACCACTTTGATCTGGTGCTCCTCTGCCAGGGCCTGAACACAGTGGTGGAACAGACTGTTGATGTTGTCTTTAATCTTCATCACCTCATCTCCATCCAGAGACTCTAGCTTGGCCTCCAGGTACTCCAGATTCACCTGGGGGGGGGGGGGGGGGGGGGGGGAGTAGAGGAAGGGTGGATGGAAGACGGAGGATTTGGAGAGAGAGAGGGAGGAGGAAGAGGGAGGGTTGGGAGAGAAAGGGTGGATGGAAGAGGGAGGGTTGGGAGAGAGAGAAAGAGAGAGGGGTAGGAGGGACGGTTGAGAAAGAGAGGGAGGGAAGCGGGAGGGTTGGGAGAGAAGGGGGGAGGGTCACAGAGAGAGGGAGGGTGGGGAATGGGAGAGAGGAGTGAAAGAGGAGCGGGGTGCGTTGAGGTTATGGTTAGAGAGCATTTCCCTTTTTGGAAAGCAAATGACAGCCAAAAGCTTTGTAAACAAATGTAAACACTTCATTTTATAAACAAATGTAAACAACTGTCTCTCTCTTACCTTCATGAGGAAGAGTTCATCCCAGAAGCGAGAGTTGTTCTTGGCTGGATCGTCTTTCTGAAGAGGGAGGAGAGGAGACATGAGAGTCGTTCCATGTCATTTCAGCAAGCCATGACACCCACCATCTCAGACTGTTCCGAAATGGTTTCAAGCCAGTCCTCCATGAAAGCAAATCAATTTCTCCTTCTTTTACGCTTAATCTTTGTCCAGGAAACAGCCCCTTTGTGTTTGGTTTATTCCCTTCAAAAAAGGTCTGGATTAATTATTGTTAGACCATTCCCTGGTCAACAAGCAAACCATTAGGCTACAGTAGTTATAATGGTTTCAATGTTATGTTCTCTAATGGTCTTCAATGGTAAAAGTCCCAAGCACACACTGTATAGTGTTGTGTAATTGTAATGATATTGGGTTGGATTTAATGGTAAATGTCACTGATCACCATACAAATCAAATCCAATCCAATCATATTTGTCACATACACGTGTTTAGCAGATGTTATAGCGGGTGTAGCGAAATGCTTGTGCTTCTAGCTCCGACAGTGAAGTAATATCTAACAAGTAATATCTAACAATTTCACAACATATACCCAATACACATAAATCTAAGTAAGGAATGGAATTTAAAGAATATATACATATATGGACAAGCAATGACAGAGCGGAATGAACTAATGAGATGAGTAGTGCAAGATATGTAAACATTATTAAAGTGACTAGTGTTCCATTTCTTAAAGTGGCCAGTGATTTCAATAGGCAGCAGCTACATATACGATACATGAGATGAGTAGTGCAAGATATGTAAACATTATTCAAGTGACTAGTGTTCCATTTCTTAAAGTGGCCAGTGATTTCAATAGGCAGCAGCTACATATACGATACATGAGATGAGTAGTGCAAGATATGTAAACATTATTCAAGTGACTAGTGTTCCATTTCTTAAAGTGGCCAGTGATTTCAATAGGCAGCAGCTACATATACGATACATGAGATGAGTAGTGCAAGATATGTAAACATTATTCAAGTGACTAGTGTTCCATTTCTTAAAGTGGCCAGTGATTTCAATAGGCAGCAGCTACATATACGATACATGAGATGAGTAGTGCAAGATATGTAAACATTATTCAAGTGACTAGTGTTCCATTTCTTAAAGTGGCCAGTGATTTCAATAGGCAGCAGCTACATATACGATACATGAGATGAGTAGTGCAAGATATGTAAACATTATTCAAGTGACTAGTGTTCCATTTCTTAAAGTGGCCAGTGATTTCAATAGGCAGCAGCTGCCTATTGATACATATAGAGATGTTTCCAGATCATTTTATAGAAAAAACATGCAATTAATTATTTTATTTGGGTTGTCACAACATTTCAGTCCCTAGCCCATTTCTCCATCAAAGTTTTGGGCTTGTAGGAAAAGTCTTCATATGAGAATCTCAGAGAGCAGCCACTTGTTGGACTATTCAAGGAGAGTTGGGTTGAAGCAATAGGTTGTTATTAGGACAAACTGAATTGCTTTCATGGAGGACTGGCTTGAATTGTGAGCGTGACCACAAAATCTATTTCCATAATGAGCCAAATCTATTGGTTTTCTACACAAAGTTGCAGAAAAACACAAGAGACCAGCAAAATGGATAATAGAGTGTTGCGGTCTAGCAGGAACAGCGGCATCGCATCTAGTGGTCAAAACCTGGTACTTTCACACTACTTTATGGTAAATAATGCAAGCGACTTTAATTACTAATTTCTCTGAACAGGGGGAAAAAACATCACCAGATTCACAGGGAATACATAGTATGGAGAAGCCACAGCTTCATACTATTTGTCAAACATAGAGAACTGATACTGTATACTGGTTGTTGGGGTGAGATTGGCATGGAGGGTCCGTGGGTGGCATTTGACCATTTTGGGGGGGGGATTCATTATGTCTTACTCATTGGTAGGAAGAAGTTTGGTCCAAATCGGATGTTGGGTCCTATATTTATTGAATATTATCTGAATCCTATCAATCAAAATGGCCAATTTGGGTGCAATTAATTAGCTTAATTTCTCTCTTCTTCTCTCCTCTCTTCTTATCTTCATCCATCATTCCCTCTTCTCTCTCCCTCCCTCCCTCCCTCTCTTCTTATCTTTATCCATCATTCCCTCTTCCTCTCTATCCATCCCTCCATCTTACCGCAAAGATCTCATCATACATCAGCACCACTTTCTCCTTCAGGGGTTTCTTAGAGGAGGACGTCCTTCTCAGAAGCCCCGCCTTCTTCTCCACCTGAGACATGGCTGGGTCCGGACACACACACAAATAAGTAAGCATAGAAATATAAGCACAGTAGATCCAAATAGGCATGTAGCTAGTCTTCACACAGAATAAAACAAAAAGGACAGTCAATACATACACACCAGTTTTAGGCATTCGACACTGGCTTGGACCCGCATTCAACAGTGTTAGTGTGTAGAAGGTGCTTCTGTTGTCAAGAATGTATGGCATTTAGAACCCTCACTTCTGGTCGACTTTTAAAACAGGGTTAGATAACTGTCACTTATTACCCATTTATATACAGTATATGATTAGTCATCAATGTATGGTTGCAAAATAAATAATTATTCCCAGCTATTGCAATAGCAATCAACAAAAGTTAACTAGGCCTAAATCAAGTAGCCTAAACTGTCAACAAAGCATTCTTAGCTACATGTGTTCACTCAGTCATTCACATGAAGTGATTTTATAACGCTAGCTACTATAATAGGCTACTATAATAGAAACAATGAATGTAACACAAGCTAACTAGTTAATCGTGATTCATGTCCTTCTCTGACTGTATCCTGATTGTTCTCTTTGCGCAACAGGATACTACAACTTGGGCCTGCCCTGACTGTATATGCATTGATTGGACTACTGCTGTACTGTAGTGTGGAATGTTAGCTAGCTGTCTACATTTCCAAAGGTATACATAGCTAGCTAGTTTAGCATGATATCTGTCAGTTTCATGCAATATATCCCCATAAAGCATATGATGGGTAAGAACAGTTCACTGCATGCAATAGTCAATCCATAGGTAATTGTTTACACATGACTAATAGTGGTTAGCCGAGTTGGTAGCTAGCTACAGCTGATGCTAACTAGCTACCTGTCTTTAGCTAACTAGGTAGCCAACCTACGTTGTTGTCAGTCACAGAAAAGTTAATATTCAAAGGTTAAACAACTCTTTATTTAGTACTAGGCAACTCAGTTCCTAAAGTGCAACTCAAACATCGGCCGCTCTAGTGCTGGCAAATGTTAGCGTTGTTGACAACAGCAAGCTGCTACCTACTCGTAATGCATAGCGAAATTGTGGCTATCTAGCTAGCTAGCTCTTTTCTTCCAATGTGTGCTTCCTTGTCGATGTACAACTTAACATCGTTTGAGAACAGCTAGTAAGATGTATATGTTGTCATAAATTATTCATCAAATCCCTTCTTACCTCAATCAAACGATTATTTATATGAATCCATACCGTTCACTCAGAAAACTACAGATACCAATGTTAGCTTGCTAGCTAGCTAGCTGTGAGTGAGACTTCCCTTGCATGTCTGGAGACTGCGTGGTCATAGCGCCTGTGTGGTCACTGATCGTACTGTATCGAAGATACTGTAGCTATCACTGATTTACAATCTACTCAATCTTCTGCATACAGTAGTACATTCAATTCACTACTAGGAGGACAAGAAGATAAATATATTGGAAATAAGTGTACTTTAATGCTTTCATGTGTCATCCTCTGGGATTCTTTGTACTTTTTCATATATCTTTCCAAAAGCTTTAATTTGTCCAAATTGTCCATTACTGGTGCTCATGAAGGGTTATAAACGGTGTTTGTTGAACTTCTCTAATGTCTAAACGCCTGATAGGTTCAGTCTAGAAAATGTAAAGGTCTTTGCACCCTTCACATAACTTTGTTTGGCTCATTCGCTGAGATTGAAAGTAAATGTCATCAGATAATAATAAGACATGTAATCTTTTCTCTGCCAACACTGTGAGCGATCGAGGCATTGTCTCGAAATGTCACAGACGGACTCCGGAATCTTTTGGAGATGAGTTAACAGAATACAAAGGTCCACACACTGTGCGTCCCAAATGGCACCCTATTCCCTACATAGTCCACGAGGGCCCTGGTCAAAAGTAGTGCACTATATAGGGAATAGGGTGCCATTTGGGACGTGACCTGTAACCCTTCTATCCTTCCTATCTTTTCCCCTCAAAAATGTAAGACAAGAAAAATCTAAATGGCACCGTCAAGAAACGTTTTATGTTGTATTTCAGAACTTGTATTTCATTGATCCTCTGGTTCTTTTCTCAATGCATAATGTGCTCCTTTTGATATACTGATATATGAAGATGTGTGTGTTTGGGGGGGTGGGGGGAAGGGGGGGTCGTCGTTATCAACGTACTAGTAGCCTATAAGTCCAGTCAGTCCATACATCAAAAGAATCAGAAGAAGTCGAAAAATGTGAAAAGGTTGTCGGAGGCAGAGGGTTGGGGAGACTGGGCGGAGGAAGAGGGAGGTTGGGATGATGGGGAGCCCTGTATTTGGGCGGAGGGCTGAGGGGCTCAGACTGTGGGCAGGGGGCTAGAGGGGGGCGTCATGGACACCAAGGTAGACGGATTCCCCTGCTGAGGAACAGTCGGAGGGGGATAACTTGACGAACAACCCTGCAATGACGACGAGGGCTAGTTTCCTGTCCCGGACGAGGCAGCCATCCGCATCGCCCTAGGAATATTAGCCACTACGGACAACGACGGAATTCTATGGACGAAGCTGGCCCGTCTTTGGCCCATAGCCTCAGCTGATGCCAGATGATGAGATCTAGTCGTTTCCATGGTATCTGGTGTCGGTGGTGCTCTAAAGGTAGAAAACATACAGTGAGTGAAAAAAGTATTTGATCCCCTGCTGATTTTGTACGTTTGCCCACTGACAAAGACATGATCAGTCTATAATTTTAATGGTAGGTTTATTTGAACAGCGAGAGACAGAATAACAACAAAAAAATCCAGAAAAACGCATGTCAAAAATGTTATAAATTGATTTGCATTTTAATGAGGGAAATAAGTATTTGACCCCCTCTCAATCAGAAAGATTTCTGGCTCCCAGGTGTCTTTTATACAGGTAATGAGCTGAGATTAGGAGCACACTCTTAAAGGGAGTGCTCCTAATCTCAGTTTGTTACCTGTATAAAAGACACCTGTCCACAGAAGCAATCAATCAATCAGATTCCAAACTCTCCACCATGGCCAAGACTAAAGAGCTCTCCAAGGAAGTCAGGGACAAGATTGTAGACCTACACAAGGCTGGAATGGGCTACAAGACCATTGCGAAGCGGGTTGGTGAGAAGGTGACAACAGTTGGTGCGATTATTCGCAAATGGAAGAAACACAAAATAACTGTCAATTACCCTCGGCCTGGGGCTCCATGCAAGATCTCACCTCGTGGAGTTGCAATGATCATGAGAACGGTGAGGAATCAGCTCAGAACTACACAGGAGGATCTTGTCAATGATCTCAAGGCAGCTGGGACCATAGTCACCAAGAAAACAATTGGTAACACACTACGCCGTGAAGGACTGAAATCCTGCAGCGCCGAAGGTCCCCCTGCTCAAGAAAGCACATATACAGGGCCGTCTGAAGTTTGCCAATGAACATCTGAATGATTCAGAGGAGAACTGGGTGAAAGTGTTGTGGTCAGATGAGACCAAAATCGAGCTCTTTGGCATCAACTCAACTTGCCGTGTTTGGAGGAGGAGGAATGCTGCCTATGACCCCAAGAACACCATCCCCACCGTCAAACATGGAGGTGGAAACATTATGCTTTGGGGGTGTTTTTCTGCTAAGGGGACAGGACAACTTCACCGCATCAAAGGGACGATGGACGGGGCCATGTACCGTCAAATCTTGGGTGAGAACCTCCTTCCCTCAGCCAGGGCATTGAAAATGGGTCGTGGATGGGTATTCCAGCATGACAATGACCCAAAACACACGGCCAAGGCAACAAAGGAGTGGCTCAAGAAGAAGCACATTAAGGTCCTGGAGTGGCCTAGCCAGTCTCCAGACCTTAATCCCATAGAAAATCTGTGGAGGGAACTGAAGGATCGAGTTGCCAAACGTCAGGCTCGAAACCTTAATGACTTGGAGAAGATCTGCAAAGAGGAGTGGGACCAAATCCTTCCTGAGATGTGTGCAAACCTGATGGCCAACTACAAGAAACGTCTGACCTCTGTGATTGCCAACAAGGGTTTTGCCACCAAGTACTAAGTCATGTTTTGCAGAGGGGTCAAATACTTATTTCCCTCATTAAAATGCAAATCAATTTATAACATTTTTGACATGCGTTTTTCTGGATTGGTAAATTTACAAACATTTATAATGATAAATAGACTTGAAACTTGTATCTCATTATGGTGTATGGTGAAATAAGTATAGCCAGTTATAATTGTAATGGCTTAGCTGATAATAACAAAAGAATAACAATATTTACATGGCTCAAAGAGAAGGAATATAATATCTATTGTATACAGGAAACTCATTCAATAATTCGAGATGAAGTTGCGTGGAAAAAGGAATGGGGGGGGGGGGGGGGGGGGGAGGGGGGGGGGGGGGGGATATACTTCTCCCATGGGCAAAGAAATTCAAAAGGGGTGGTGATATTAATTAATAGTAATTTCGATCCGAATGTGCAAATTGTCCAAATAGATACACAAGGTAGATGGATTATTTTAAATATGTTATTGGACCATAAACAGATATGGCTCATTAACCTTTACGGACCAAATAATGATGATCCACAATTCTTTGACAATATATATATATATGTTTATATATAATAAATTATCAACCCTGCAAGCAATTCAAGACAATATTATTATGGTGGGGGATTATAATACTGTTTTAAATAGCTCAATGGACCGTAAAGGAAATCACACCACAAACAATCACCCACATGCTCTTAAGGAAATTGTGAATGTCATGGATACATTAGAACTAGTAGATATATGGAGGCTTAAATATACTGATCTAGTGAGATATACATGGCGGAGACTCAATCAAGCTAGTCGTCTTGACTTCTTTCTTATCTCATTCTCGTTGGCACCAAAGTAAAAAAAGTGTTGATAGGGGACAGAATGCGGTCGGACCATCATATAATTGGCATATACATTACTCTTACTGAATTTCCACGTGGGCGAGGATATTGGAAATTTAATCAAAGCCTATTGGATGATAATTTATTTATAATTAGAACAAAGGAATTTATAACTGACTTTTTCCGACATAACATAGGTACAGCAAATCCCCTTATTGTATGGGACACCTTTAAATGTGCCTTTAGAGGCCATGCAATTCAGTACTCATCTCGAAAACAAAAGCAATTTAGGTCAAAAGAGTTTATACTAACAAAGGAAATAGAAAGTCTAACAGAACAGATAGATGGCAATAAAAATTGTAACATAGAGGCTCAGAATAAATTAGAGGAAAAACAAATAGAAATGGAGAAACTTATTTGAAGAAAGATCAAGTGTAATATATTATAAAAATAAAGCAAACTGGATGGAATATGGGGAAAAATGCACAAAATTCTTTTTTAATCTTCAACATAGGAATGCTACCAAAAATAACTTAATGAAACTGGTTACAATTGACGGAGTCACCCATGATTCACCAAATTATATTTTGAAGGAGGAAACAAAGTACTTTAAGCATATGTTTTCTTTTCAGTCGCCTCCATCTCCTCTAACTGAAGCTAATTGTAGAGATTTTTTTTCTATTGATAATGTCAAATTAACAGCCATACAGAAAGACGCATGTGAAGGTGAAATTACAGAGGAGGAACTTCTGGATGCAATTAAAGACTTTAAGTCCGGAAAAACTCCAGGGTTGGATGGCATACCAGTCGAGGTATACCAAACTGTCATGCCCTGATTTATGGGACTCTAGTATGTTGAGTCAGGATGTGGAGTTCTATGTTGTATTTTCTATGTTCTCAGTCTAGGTGTTGTATTTCTATGTTTGGCCGGGTGTGATTCCCAATCAGAGACAGCTGTCGCTCGTTGTCTCTGATTGGGGATCATACTTAGGCAGCCTGTTTGCATTCAGTTGTTGTGGGATCTTGTTCCATGTAGAGGCTTGTATTGTGTTCAGCCTGAGGACTTCACGTTTCGTTGTTTTGTTCGTGTGTTTATCGTTGTAATAAACATGTACGCATATCACGCTGCGCCTTGGTCTGACCCGTCCTTAAACGAACGTGACACAAACCTTTTTTGATATACTAAGAGGACCGTTATTAGCATGTTTTAACCACTCCTATGTAAATGGAAGATTATCTGACACTCAAGAAGAAGGTCTGATCTCATTATTACTGAAACAGGATACAAGTGGAAAATATAAAGATCCAGTCCATTAAAAAAATTGGAGGCCCCTTACACTTCAGTGTTGTGATGCAAAAATTCTAGCAAAATGGATAGCGCATAGAATAAAAAAGGTATTGTCGGATATTATTCATTCTAATCAGACAGGTTTTTTACATGGAAGATACATTGGAGATAATATGAGGCAAGTATTGGAAACAATCGAACACTATGGAAAATATGGGAAACCAGGACTGCTTGTCACGCCCTGGCTCTGGGGACTCTTAAATGTTGAGCCAGGGTGTGGATTTTCTATGTTTTGTTTTCTATGTTTTTGGTTCTAGTTCGTTTTGATCTATGTTGGCCAGGGTGGTTCCCAATCAGAGGCAGCTGTAGCTCGTTGTCTCTGATTGGGGACCATACTTAGGCAGCCTTTTGGCATGTTAGGTTTTGGTGGGATCTTGTTCCGTAAGGTTTTGTGGATAACCTAGGACTTCACGTATCGTTTGGTTTATTGTTTTGGTTCGTGTGTGTACTCAAATAAAGAATGTACGCTTATCATGCTGCGCCTTGGTCCGCTTCATCTGTCGACGATCGGGACAGAAGATCCCACCACCAGAGGACCAAGCAGCGTGCCCAGGAGGAGAAGTTGGCGATGTCCCAGGTGGGCGAATGGTGGTCATGGGAGGACATATTCGCGGGCAGAGGGCCATGGGCAAAAGTAAATGCCCAGGCAGGAGAGGAGAAACGGCACCAACCGTGCCGACGACGGACACACGAGAGGCAACCCCAAGTAATTTTTTTGGGGGGGCACACGGCGTGGACGACGGGGCTGCTGGAGGCAGCTACAGGGCGAATCGGCGGACTAGGAGAGGAGGCCACCAGGTTTGGGGGGCTGGAAGGGTGGTTGGCGGAGCCTAGAGGTAGAGCAGAGCCAACTCCCCGTACTCAGGCTAGGCAGCGTGTGATTGGGCAGGTTCCGTGTTATGCGGAGCCTCGTACTGTGCCGCGAGTGTTCCGGCACAGTCCTGTACGTCCTGTGCTAGCACCACGCACGTGTCGTGCTAAGGTGGGCATGCAGCCAGGACGGAGTGTGCCGGCTCAACGCTCGTGGCCTCCAGTACCCCTCCTCGGTCCCGGATATCCTGCGCCAGTGCCACGTGCTGTAGTGCCAGTACGAGTGCACAGCCCTGTACGTCCTGTGCTGATGCCTCACACAGATTGTGTGGAAATAGGCATTCAGCCAGGACGGGTTGTGTCAGCTCTCCGCTCCAGACCTCCAGTCCGTCTCCACAGTCCAGCCCGGCCTGTTCCTGTCCCTCGCACCAAGCCTGTGGTGCGCATCGCCAGCCCAGTCCGGCCTGTTACGGTCCCTCGCACCAAACCAGTGGTGCGCGTCGCCAGCCCGGTCCGGCCCGTTCCTGCTCCCTGCACCAAGCCAGTGGTGCGCGTCGCCAGCCCGGTCCGGCCTGTTCCTGCTTCCCGCAACAAACCAGTGGTGCGCGTCGCCAGCCCGGTCCGGCCCGTTCCTGCTCCCCGCACCAAGCCAGTGGTGCGTGTCGCCAACCCGGTCCGGCCTGTTCCTGTCCCTCGCACCAACCCTGTGGTGCGCGCCGCCAGCCCGGTCCGGCCTGTTCCTGTCCCTCGCACCAAGCCTGTGGTGCGCGTCGCCAGCTCGGTCCGGCCTGTTCCTGCTCCCCGCACCAAGTCTGTGGTGCGCGTCGTCAGCCCGGTCAAGCCTGTTCCTGCTCCCCGCACCAAGCCTGTGGTGCGCATCGTCAGCCCGGTAAAGGGCCTGTTCCTGCTCCCCGCACCAAGCCAGTGGTGCGCGTTGCCAGCCCGGTCCGGCCCGTTCCTGCTCCCCGCACCAAGCCAGTGGTGCGCGTCGCCAGCCCGGTCCGGCCCGTTCCTGCTCCCCGCACCAAGCCAGTGGTGCGCGTCGTCAGTCCGGCACGGCCCGTGCCTGTTCCACTCCGGAGCCAGAGCAATCCGCTCCACCGGTGTCCAGTCCAGCTCCGGCCAGCGGGACCAGATCAGGGGCGCTACGGGGGGGTGGAGAGAGAGTGGTGCTCACGCCCGGGTCCGGATCCGCCTCCGAGGCGGAATGCCCACCCGGCCCCTACCCTCTTGTGTTTGGTTGGCGCGGTCGCAGTCCGCGCCTTTGGGGGTGGGTACTGTCACACCCTGGCTCTGGGGACTATCGTTTGGTTTATTGTTTTGGTTCGTGTGTGTACTCAAATAAAGAATGTACGCTTATCACGCTGCGCCTTGGTCCGCTTCATCTGTCGACGATCGTGACACTGCTATTCATAGCAGACTTCGAAAAGGCATTTGATAAAGTATGACTGGGGTTTATATATAAATGCCTGGAGCATTTCAATTTTGGAGAATCTCTTATAAAATGGGTCAAAATCATGTATAGTAACCCTAGGTGTAAAATAGTAAATAATGGCTATTTCTCAGAAAGTTTTAAACTGTCAAGAGGAGTGAAACAAGGTTGTCCACTATCGGCATATCTATTTATTGTGGCCATCGAGATGTTAGCTATTAAAATCAGATCCAATAATAATATCAGAGGATTAGAAATCCAGGGCTTAAAAACAAAGGTGTCATTGTACGCTGATGATTCATGTGTTCTTTTAAATCCACAACTAGAATCCCTCCACAGCCTCATAGAGGATCTATATAAATTTTTTAACCTCTCTGGATTACAACCAAATTATGACAAATGTACTATATTACGTATTGGATCACTAAAAAATACAACTTTTACATTACCATGTAGTTTATCAATAAAATGGTCTGATGGTGATGTGGATATACTCGGAATACATATCCCAAAGGAAATAAATGATCTCACTTCAATAAATGTTAATAGAAAGTTAGCAAAAATAGATAAGATCTTACTACCATGGAAAGGTAAATACCTGTCAATTTGTGGAAAAATCACCCTGATTAACTCTTTAGTATTATCCCAGTTTACCTATTTGCTTATGGTCTTGCCTATGCCTAGCGAACAGTTTTTTAAATTATATGAGAAAAAAATGTTCAATTTTATTTGGAACGGCAAGCCAGACAAAATTAAAAGGGCCTATTTATATAATGAATACGAATTCAGAGGACAGAAATTATTAAATATTAAAGCATTAGACCTATCACTAAAAGCTTCAGTCATACAAAAGTTATACTTAAATCCGAACTGGTTCTCAAGCAAATTAGTGTCAGTGGGTGCTGTAGGTGTGGTGCAGGAATCAGATGCAGGACGCAGAAAGATAAGTCCAATAGATTTTAGTGAACAGCACACTCAAAATCACGAGTCAAACGCCCGGAGGCGAGAAAGTCCGCACACAGGCGAAAACCAAAAGGCGCACCAAACAGTGCGTAATAAACCTCCTAACACAGAGGAGGAAAAATGCGAAATGCACAAGGCAAACAGTAGCGCACAAAACACGACAGCGAAACAATAACACACAAACACAGACACACACAACGAGACTTAAATAGAACACTAACGAGGACTAACTAGACACAGGTGTACAACATCAAGACCAAACCAAACGAACATGAAACATAGATCGATGGCAGCTAGTACTCCGGAGACGACGACCGCCGAAGCCTGCCCGAACCAGGAGGAGGAGCAGCCTCGGCCGAAACCGTGACAGTACCCCCCCCTTGACGCACGGATCCAGCCGTGCGCCGACCCCGGCCTCGGGGACGACCAGGAGGACGCGGAGCAGGGCGCGCGGGATGGTCCCGGTGGAACTCCGACAGGAGAGATGGGTCTAGGATGTCCCTCCGCGGCACCCAGCACCGCTCCTCCGGGCCGTACCCCTCCCACTCCACGAGATACTGGAGACCCCCCATCCGGCATCTGGAGTCCAAGATGGACCGAACGGTGTACGCCGGAGCCCCCTCGATGTCCAATGGGGGCGGAGGAGTCTCTCCTATCTCATTGTCCTGGAGTGGACCAGCTACCACCGGCCTGAGAAGAGACACATGGAACGAGGGGTTAATATTCTTATATTCAACAGGTAGATGTAACCTATAACACACCTCGTTCAATCTTCTCAGGACTTTAAAGGGCCCCACAAACCGCCGACCCAGCTTCCGGCAGGGCAGGCGGAGGGGCAGGTTTCTGGTAGAGAGCCAGACTCGATCTCCGGGTGCGTACACCGGCCCCTCACTGCGGTGGAGATCGGCGCTCGCCTTGTGACGAAGGACGGCCCGCTGCAGGTGGACGTGGGCAGCGTTCCACGTCTCTTCCGAGCGCCTCATCCAATCATCCACCGCAGGGGCCTCGATCTGGCTCTGCTGCCACGGTGCCAGAACCGGCTGGTAACCTAATACACATTGAAAAGGGGTTAGGTTAGTAGAGGAGTGGCGGAGAGAGTTCTGGGCCATCTCGGCCCAGGGAATGTAACGCGCCCACTCCTCAGGCCGGTCCTGGCAATACGACCTCAGAAACCTACCCACATCCTGGTTGACACGTTCCACCTGCCCGTTACTCTCCGGGTGGTACCCCGAGGTAAGGCTAACCGAGACCCCCAAACGCTCCATAAACGCTCTCCACACACGGGAGGTAAACTGGGGGCCTCGATCAGACACTATATCCTCGGGGACCCCGTAATGCCGGAAGACGTGGGTAAATAGGGCCTCAGCGGTCTGTAGGGCAGTAGGAAGACCCGACATAGGGAGAAGACGACAGGCCTTAGAGAACCGGTCCACAACGACCAGGATGGTGGTATTCCCCTGAGAGAGGGGAAGGTCTGTTACAAAATCCACCGAGAGGTGGGACCATGGTCGTTGTGGAACGGGTAGGGGCTGTAACTTACCCCTGGGCAGATGTCGGGGCGCCTTACACTGGGCGCACACCGAGCAGGAGGAGACGTAAACCCTCACATCCCAAGCCAAAGTAGGCCACCAGTATTTAGTGCTAAGGCAATGCACTGTCCGGCCAATACCCGGATGTCCTGAGGAGGGTGACGTGTGAGCCCAGTAGATGAGTCGATCCCGAATCTCGAGCGGAACGTACCTCCGACCCTCAGGACATTGTGGAGGGCTGGGGTCGGTACACAACGCTCGCTCGATCTCGGCATCGACCTCCCACACCACCAGGCCACAAGGCAAGACTCCAGTAGTATGGGAGTAGGCTCAACGGACCTCTCCTCCGTGTCATACCGCCGGGACAGTGCATCTGCCTTGCCATTCTGGGACCCAGGGATGTACGTGATTTTAAATACGAACCTGGTGAGAAACATACTCCATCGAGCCTGGCGAGGGTTCAGTCTCCTCGCTGCCCGGATGTACTCCAGGTTCCGATGGTCAGTCAAAATGAGGAAAGGGTGTTGAGCCCCCTCAAGCCAATGCCTCCACACCTTAAGGGCCTGAACTACAGCTAACAGCTCCCTGTCCCCAACGTCATAGTTACGCTCCGCCGGGCTGAGCTTTTTGGAGTAAAAAGCACAGGGGCGGAGTTTAGGTGGCGAGCCGGACCGTTGAGAGAGCACGGCCCCTATACCAGCCTCAGACGCGTCCACCTCAACCTGAAAGGGAATTGTGGGATCCGGATGCGCCAGCACCGGAGCCGACGTAAACAGGTCCTTCAGTCTCCCAAAGGCCCTGTCCGCATCTGCTGACCACTGCAGGCGCACCGGACCCCCTTTCAGAAGGGACGTGATGGGAGCTGCCACCTGTCCAAAACCCCGGATAAACCTCCGGTAGTAATTCGCAAAGCCCAAGAACTGCTGCACCTCTTTTACAGTGGTTGGAGTTTGCCAATTACGCACAGCGGACACACGATCCACCTCCATACTCACCCCTGACGCGGACAACCGATAACCCAAAAAGGAGACCGATTCCTGGAAAAACAGACATTTCTCTGCCTTGACATATAGGTCGTGCTCCAACAGCCTCCTCAATACACGTCGCACCAGGGTTACATGCTCGGCTCGGGTAGACGAGTACACCAGAATATCATCAATGTACACGACCACCCCTTGTCCCTGCATATCCCGGAAAATGTCATCTACGAAGGATTGAAAGACTGATGGAGCATTCATCAACCCATATGGCATGACAAGATATTCGAAATGACCTGACGTGGTACTAAACGCTGTTTTCCATTCATCGCCCTCCCTAATGCGCACCAAGTTATACGCGCTCCTGAGATCCAATTTTGTGAAAAACCGCGCCCCATGCAATGACTCCGTCATGGTCGCAATCAGAGGGAGTGGATAACTGTATTTCACAGTAATCTGATTGAGACCACGGTAATCAATGCACGGGCGCAACCCTCCATCTTTCTTTTTCACAAAAAAGAAACTCGAAGAGGCGGGGGAAGTGGAAGGCCGAATGTATCCCTGTCTCAAAGATTCGGCTATGTAGGTCTCCATAGGTTTTTTCTCCTCTTGAGACAAAGGATACACATGGCTCCGTGGGAGCGCTGCTCCTGCCCGGAGATCAATCGCACAATCCCCCTGTCTATGGGGAGGCAACTGCGTCGCCCAAGTTTTGCTAAACACAAGAGCTAAATCCCCATATTCAGGCGGAATGTGCAATGCGGGCACTTGGTTTGGACTTTCCACCGAAGTCGCCCCCACGGAAACACCCAGACATCGCCCCTCACACTGAGCAGACCACCCATCGAGAGCCCTCTGTTGCCACGAAATAGCAGGGTTATGGGTGCTTAACCAGGGAATCCCCAGCACCACCGGGTACGCAGGAGAGTCGATCAGATACAGCTGTATAGTCTCTTCATGACCCCCCTGCGCACACATCCTAAGTGGCGCTGTGACCTCCCTGATCAACCCCGACCCCAACGGACGGCTATCTAAGGCATGAACGGGAAAAGGTTTGTCAACGGGTAGGAGAGGGATCCCTAACTCTAAACAAAACTTTCGATCAACAAAATTCCCAGCTGCGCCTGAATCTACTAGCGCCTTATGCTGGGAATGAGGTGCAACCTGTGGAAAACCAACAGGTATACAAAAGTGCGCAACAGAAAGCTCTGGGTAGGTGGGGCGTCTACTCACCTGGGAGGCCCCCCCAGTGCGTGGCCTGTTGTCTTCTCCCCCGGAGAACCCTCCCCAGCACCTGGCCGCAGTTTGCCCTCCGCGACCGCACTTGGTGCAGGAGACAGGCCCCCTCGGGCTCCTCCTACTCCGTTCTCTAGCGCCGGCACCCCCGAGCTCCATAGGGCTCGGCTCGGAGGTGCCGGAGGGCGGAATGGACGGACCCCCCTCGGGACGTCCACGGGTGGCCAGCAGGGTGTCTAAACGGATGGACATATCAACCAACTGGTCGAAAGTCAGATGGGTATCCCTGCAGGCCAACTCTCGTTGAACGTCCTCCCGGAGGCTACACCGAAAATGGTCAATGAGAGCCCGTTCACTCCACCCTGCATCCGCCGCTAGAGTCCGGTACTCCAAAGCAAACGCCTGTGCGCTCCTCCTCCCCTGTCTCAAGTGGACTAGCCGCTCCCCCGCCGCCTTGCCCTCAGGTGGATGGTCAAACACGGCCTTGAAGCGGCGGGAGAACTCGGCGTAGGAGATGGTGTTGGCGTCCATCTTCCTCCACTCGGCGTTAGCCCACTCCAACGCCTTTCCCGAGAGACAGGAGATGAGGGCGGAAACGCTCTCGTGTCCCGAGGGCACCGGGTGTACAGTGGCCAGGTAGAGCTCCACCTGCAGGAGGAACCCCTGACACCCGGCAGCTGTTCCGTCATACGCCCTCGGGAGCGAGAGCCGAATCCTCCTGGGTTCCGGACCTGGGGCTGGTGGACCGGCCGATGGGGTGGACAGGGTAGGTGGAGGTGTGGGTACCCTGCTGGCTTCCCATCGGTGCAGGGTGTTGATCACGTCCTGTAGAGCGGTCTCCAGTTGTCTTATTTGGCCCTCCTGCCAATGGATATGCTCCTCGAGCGACACAGGTGTCACAGCCGATCCTGCTGATTCCATAAAGGTGTGTTATTCTGTCAGTGGGTGCTGTAGGTGTGGTGCAGGAATCAGATGCAGGACGCAGAAAGATAAGTCCAATAGATTTTAGTGAACAGCACACTCAAAATCACGAGTCAAACGCCCGGAGGCGAGAAAGTCCGCACACAGGCGAAAACCAAAAGGCGCACCAAACAGTGCGTAATAAACCTCCTAACACAGAGGAGGAAAAATGCGAAATGCACAAGGCAAACAGTAGCGCACAAAACACGACAGCGAAACAATAACACACAAACACAGACACACACAACGAGACTTAAATAGAACACTAACGAGGACTAACTAGACACAGGTGTACAACATCAAGACCAAACCAAACGAACATGAAACATAGATCGGTGGCAGCTAGTACTCCGGAGACGACGACCGCCGAAGCCTGCCCGAACCAGGAGGAGGAGCAGCCTCGGCCGAAACCGTGACAATTAGTAAGATTGTCTCACCCAGTGTTCAAGAATGGCCTTTTTCCCTTTATTCAGATTACAACTCATTTTCAGTTATTTGAACAGGAAATAATCTTCCAAATATCACTATTTCTAAAACAAGCCATAGAAAGTTGGTTGCAATTTCAATTTAATTCTCCAGAAACGACAGAACATATAATGCTACAAATATTGTGGTTAAATTCAAATATACTAATTGACAAAAAAACTTTATTTTTTGACAGAATGTTTAAAAAAGGTATAATCTTCGTAAATTATATCATCGGTAGGACTGGTGGAGTTATGTCGCACATGCAGCTAACAAAAACATATGGAAATGTCTGCTCTACCCAAAATTACAACCAAATAATTGCAGCCTTACCGCAAAAGTGGAAGAGGAAAGTGGAAGGGGGAGAAAGTAAGGAACTTGTCTGTTGGCCTTGCATTAAAGAACATAATTGGTTAAGGAAAACTGTGATAAATAAAAAAGTATATCAGTTTCATTTAAGGACCAAAGGATTGACAGCCATCCCATATAGATTGCAAAATAGTTGGGAAGAGGTTTTTGACGTACCGATCCCATGGCATAGTGTTTATGAACTGACACGCAAAACGACACTGGATTCAAAAATTAGAATCTTTCAATTTAAATTATTATATAAAATTCTTGCTACCAATAAAATGTTATTTATATGGGGGATACAATCTTCCCAGCTCTGCAGATTTTGCTGTGAAGAGACAGAATCATTAGATCATTTGTTTTGGTTCTGTCCATTTGTAGCTTGTTTTTGGACACAGGTCCAGGAATGGCTAAAGGATTGCAATATTTACCTGGAGCTAACCTTGCAGATAGCATTACTGGGTGATCTGAAAAGTCATAGTCAATCAATCAATAATATAATAATACTTTTAGCAAAAATGTTTATTTTTAATTCACAATCTGTAGAAGCAATGAGAATAGAAAGGTTCAGAACTTTTGTAAAACATCACAGTACGGTTGAAATATATATGGCAAATAGAAATCCTATATGGATGCTGTTAAGAGATAGATGGGAGGTATTGAATGGAGTTGAAGGATGGGACTAATAACAAATAACAATAAATAATAACAAGATAACTAATAATGTAAGCATACTGTGTCCATAATAAGTATATAGGTTGTATGTTGGGAGCTTTTGGAAAAGAGCACAGTTACAAAGATATGGCATATAGAAGCAAATCGGATTGACATCATGAAAATGATCGGAGAGGTTGAGAGTAGAAGAAGATCAGGAGCAAAAACAAAAAAAACGGGGTTGAAAAGTAATAAAGGGGAGCATATATATAAAAAACATGGGGGATTGGAAGTGATGCAGACAATTACATTACAAAAAAAACATGCGGCAGAGCCAAGGCCTCTCGATGACAGTTTCTTCAACAAAATACCATGATCCACTGTATCAAAGGCCTTAGACAGGTCTATAAACAAAGCAGCTCAACTCATTTTAGCATCCAAGTTCATTCACAACTAATGTGGAGGCTGTAATAGTGCTGGTCTAAACCCTGATTGGTTTACATTTTAAATACATTTCTCAGTCAAAGAAGAACAAAGCTGCACATTTACCAACGACACAAGAAACGTAGCTAGACAAGGAAGCCTAGAAATCGGTCGGTAATTGTCGAGATCACTTCTATCACCACCCTTATGGAGTGGCAACACATACGCAGATTTCCATACTTTGGGAATAATTCCTGAAGACCATGTCAAATTAAAAATGTGAGTTACTGAGGCAGCAATGAGGGTCGCTGCACACTTTAGCAGACCAGGTTCCAAATGATCTGCCCCTTTAGATTTTTTAATGTCTAATGCCAGCAAGGCATCAAGGACTTCCTTAACAGAGAATTGCCTGAAAGAAAACCCCAGACCAACATTTTCAGTATCATTTAACAAATTACCTCCATTAATATCCAGACCACACTTGAAGTGAGTTGACTTAGAAACTGAGTCAAAAATATAGCCAGCAGAAATAAAATGGTAATTAAATGCATTCATTATATCAATTTGATCAGTAATTATTATTTTGATGGGAAAGAGAAGAGATACAACCCTTCAGAGATTTAACACTTTTCCAGAACTTGGCCTGATTCCCTGCACAAAATAATCTTATTTAGCTTTTCTAACTAGTTTTACACATAGATTTCTCAATCTCCTTAATTACTGCCAATCTGGGCATGAGTCTGTAAATCTGGCTTTGGCCCAGCCAGCATCTCTATTGTGTATAACTTTGGCTAGCTCCGGTGTGAATCAACGGTTAGACCTACTTTTAACTCTCGTGGTTTTTAAGAGGATATGCTTCTCGACAATAACATTGAAGACATTTGAGAAGTGTTTTAGAGCCAGCTCTGGATCATGAATAGATGAGATACAGTCAATGTCACTACATTGAAGATCATGTAAAAAAAAACTGTTTATTGAAAAGTTTAAAATTCCTCTTTCTGATAAGACGTGGTTTGGATCTAGGTATTCGCACATCCCTGAGACATGCAATAGGACAATGGTCACTTATATCTAACACCCCACTTACAACATATTTTTCTGGGGTATTTGTAAATATAAGGTCGATCAAGGCTGATTTTGTAGGGTCCTTCAGATTTGGACGCGTGGCCTTATTAACTAACTGGGTCAGATTTAATTTAACACAAAAATCCTTTAAACAATCAGAGTCATGGTTTCCCCAGGCAATGTTAAAGTCCCCAACGATTCACACTTCAGAGAGAGAACGGGAGAGAGAGAGAGAAAGAAAGAAAGAAAGAAAGAAAGAGAGAGAGAGAGAGAGAGAGAGATTGAGAGAGAGAGAGAGAGAGAGAGAGAGAAAGAGAGAGAGATGGAGAAAAGGAGAAAGGGTTGGGAGATGGAAAGGGGAGAGAGGGAGGGGGGAGAAAAAGAAAAGGAATATTAATCTGGTGTGTTGATAAAAATAATTTTGTGCCGTGTGTGCGTATGGGAATGTGTGTGTGTGCATTAATGTGTGTCTGTGTGTGTGTAAGTTTCCTTACACTGCCTATATCTAATATTTCATAGACGCTGGCCCATTGGTCCATGTGCATGGCCGTCCACAGAGAACTGTTCTCCAGACAATCACTGTCAAACAGGAAGTGGGAAACAGGAAATGAAATCACTTTGCCACTGAAGAGTATGGTTGCATCCCAAATCACACCCTATTCCCTACATAGTGTATTCATATATATATAGGACAGTTTATTAGGTACACCCATTTAGTACCAGGTCGGACCCCCCTTTGCCTCCAGAACAGCCTGAATTCTTCAGGGCATTCTACAAGGTGTGGTGTTCAAACCTAACATATCAAGGGATAACGTGTGCCGAGACCTAACGTGTCCCAGGAAAACATTCCCCACACCATTACGCCACCAGCCTGTGTCTTTGACACCAGGCAGGATGGGGCCATGGACTCATGCTACTTACGCCAAATCCTGAACCTGCCATCAGCATGACGCAACAGGAACCGAAATTCGTCGGACCAGGCAATGTTTTTCCACTCCTCAATTGTCCAGTGTTGGTGATGGCGTGCCCACTGGAGCCGCTTCTTCTTGTTTTTAGCTGATAGGAGTGGAACCTGGTGTGGTCGTCTGCTGCAATAGCCCATCCGTGACAAGGACCGACGAGTTTAAATGCATCATAGAGGGTTTATATAAGGGTTATAATGCTTCATATATGGGCTATAATGCTTCATAAAGGGGTTATAATGCTTCATAGAGGGTTCTTAGAAGTAGCATAGAGGTGTCATAGAGACAAAAGTCATAGGGACATAGCTAGTAGCATGAGAACCCCAGGACTGGAAGTCCATGTCTCAAGCCCTGATGTATCACAAGTGTTATAAAGATTCATAGAGGTGACATAGCAGTGATGTAGAGGTGCCATAGACACAAAAAGCGGGATGGTCAGAAGCATCAGCAGACATAGTAATGGCTGGAATGGAATGAATGGAATGGTATCAGACACATGAAAACCATGTGTTTGATGAGTTAGATACCATTCCATTAATTCCATTCCAGCCATTACTATGAGCCCGTCCTCCCCAATTAAGGTGCCACCAACCTCCTGTGGCAGACATGAGGACTGAAACGCCACAACTGGCACCCTGGAGGAACACATAGGAGTTATATAAGGGTTATAAGGGTTCATAGAGGTTACATAGTGGTATGATAGAGTTCGTAGTGTCAGTAACCATGAAGGAACACACAGGAGTCATATAAGGGTTATAATAAGGTTATAGAGAGGTTATTCATGGTTAGTGTTCATAAAGGGTTGTAAAGTCAAAGACACAGGTCATAGAGTCATATAGCATCTGGCCAGAGGACTGAAAAGCCACCCACACACACACACACACTCACACACTCACACACACACACACTCACACCCACGCACACACGCACCCACGCACACACCCACACACACACTCACACACACACACACACACTCACACAATCACACACACCCACACACACACTCACACACACACACACACTCACACCCACACCCACACACACGCACCCACGCACACACACACACTCACACACACACTCACACACTCACACACTCACACCCACACACACACACCCACATATACACACACACACACACTCACACACTCACACACTCACACCCACACACACACACACACACACACACACCCACACACACACACCCACACCCACACCCACACACACACACACACACACACACACACAGTCTTGTATTTGTAACCAATTAAGGACCCCTCTTAAATACCTACCTTTTGAGGGCTATGCTTTCCAGACATCATAGGAGCACAGAAATTACACTCATGAGTTTGAAAAAAAATCTATAATCAGGAAATCACTTAAAGTGACTTACTCCTTGAAAAAAGTACACTTGAAATTTTACCACCTAATTGAGACCGTACATTGCATTATAATGCATTGCCATCAGCCATGAAGGGAATGCCGCCTATGAAATCTATGAAAGCATCCAACTGCCTGCGTTGCGCCTAAAGGAAGCGTACAATAATTACAGTTTTTCTCGATTGTTTACACACATTTTCTGAAAGCATGCCTCATATTCTCAGAACTCTACACACAAATCAAAAAACACACACACAATGGGAAAAACCCATCAATTCTCCAGCAAAATGAAACTTTACATTCAAAACCATGTTATTTCTTATCAAAATTGTATTTTGTTTTCAAATGACACACACAAACCATCATATGAATAGACATTTATAAGAACCAGTTGAACACTGATGTGCTCAATGTAAAACACTATGATGAATGGAAAACACTTCTTCTCCATTCATCATAATGACTTAGGCCTTTTTTTGGTTCAGTGTTGCCATTACTACAGACAGTACATACATAAGTGTGTTGTAAAATATTTGAGAATATTGTTTTTATACTCAGAACACACAAATACACGGTAACAAATATATTTCATTTTTCCCACAAAAACAATGTACACAGTGTACATCCCATTCCCAACCAACACAAAGTTATACATACAGTGGTTTACATACAAAACAGAATAATTTAATGTATACAGTTACAGTTAAAAATAAATTACAAAATTACAAAATAAATATGCTGCATCCTCTCTTCTGTTGCGGTCTGGCCACAGCACCTCATCCACATCACAAGCAATGTTTTCCCTGGCCAAGCAGCGGGGGAAATATCGCCTAGCATGGCGATTCCAGCAATGAAAAGCATCAGCTGCTATATCTCCACATGCGTCTTCCATAGCTTGGAGAAGAGGTATACGCGTTTGTGGATTTCGGTCATACACTTTCCATCTCCAGGCAGAAAAAAATATGGAGGGAGATAAACAACTAAAAAGCGTGGGTGGGCAGTGAACCAGTTACGAACCAGAGCAGCCCTGTGGAAACTTACGTTGTCCCAAATGACAACGTACCTGAGCTGCTCTGGGCCATCTACCTGATCTGGTGGAATGAGTGTGTTGTGTAGGAATGTGATCAGATGGGCGGTGTTGTAGGGGCCAAGGGTAGCATGGTGATGGATGACGCCGTGGTGGGTAATCGCTGCACACATTGTGATGTTCCCTCCGCGCTGGCCAGGGACTTGAACAATGGCACGCTGGCCGATGATATTCCTTCCCCTCTTTCTTCTTTTTGTGAGGTTGAATCCAACCTCATCAATGAAGATGAACCGGTGCTCCACTGCACCTGCTCAAAGTTGGCTGTACTCTTTGCCCAGCCTCCCTCATTGTTAGACCATGGTTGACCACATGATCAACCAAAGTGGCTCGGATCTCATCAGAGATTACGGTCCTTGGCCTTCCTCGTCCTTGTCCTCGTCCTCCTCCTCTGGCTCTGCCGCTGTTTCCAATATTGGCATCCATTGCTCCAAAACAGAAGAGCTCACCTGTTGCCCTTTTATGCTAAATCTCTGATTGCTAATTGTAAAACTGTGTGACGGGTGTTTGCCCATGTGATGAGTCAGTGTGCATATTTGAATGGCAGTGTGTTCATTGTGAAAACAATAGATTTTCTGCATGAAAATTGTGCCAAATGCAAAGATTTGTGTGTAGTGTTTTGAAAAAAGTGTGTTGTAGAACTGCAATTTGAGTGTAAAGCAGGAATTGTGCTTGTAGTTTAGCAGAATTGGTTCAGGGGGTTGGTGCATGAGTTACATGTTGTGGTCATTGTGTCTCAAGTACAAGTATTTGTTTGTAAGCAATTGAGAAAAACTGTAACAAGTTTATATTTAAATCGATTTTGGTTTGTTTCTAGTGTAGCAGGTAGAATACCACAATGATGCGACACGGATGGCAACGCAACGGCTCTAGTGTAGTTTTTCTGTAAAGTATTTAAACTGGAACAACCATTTCAGTAATGGATTCAATATATCCAAGTAACAGATGAATAGTTTAGGAAAACATTTTTTATTTTTGTCTAACATTCAAAGTCATCAGCAGGCTTCCAAACTTGAAAAACCCTTGAAGTATTCAGGAGAACCTTAGTCACTCCAAAGGTGAACTCGTTTTTCAACCACTCCACAAATGTCTTGTTAACAAACTATAGTTTTGGCAAGTCGGTTAGGACATCTACTTTGTGCATGACACAAGTAATTTTTCCAACAATTGTTTACAGACAGATTATTTCACTTATAATTCACTGTATCACAATTCCAGTGGGTCAGAAGTTTACATACACTAAGTTGACTGTGCCTTTAAACAGCTTGGAAAATTCCAGAAAATGATGTCATGGCTTTAGAAGCTTCTGATAGGCTAATTGACATAATTTGAGTCAATTGGAGGTGTACCTGTGGATGTATTTCAAGGCCTACCTTCAAACTCAGTGCCTCTTTGCTTGACATCATGGGAAAATCAAAATAAATCAGCCAAGACCTCAGAAGAAAATAAAATTGACCTCCACAAGTCTGGTTCATCCTTGGGAGCAATATTCAAACGGTAGGTACCACGTTCATCTGTACAAACAATAGTATGCAAGTATTAACACTATGGGACCACGCAGCCGTCATACCGCTCAGGAAGGAGACGCGTTCTGTCTTCTAGAGATGAACGTACTTTGGTGCGGAAATTGCAAATCAATCCCAGAAGAACAGCAAAGGACCTTGTGAAGATTTTGGAGGAAACAGGTACACAAGTATCTATATCCACAGTAAAACGAGTCCTATATCGACATAACCTGAAAGGCCGCTCAGCAAGGAAGAAGCCACTGCTCCAAAACTACCATAAAAAAGTCAGACTACGGTTTGCAACTGCACATGGGGACAAAGATCGTACTTTTTGGAGAAATGCCCTCTGGTCTGATGAAACAAAAATATAACTGTTTGGCCATAATGACCATCGTTATGTTTGGAGGAAAAAGGGGGACGCTTGCAAGCCGAAGAACACCAACAACATCTCAAGACATCAGTCAGGAAGTTAAAGCTTGGTCGCAAATGGGTCTTCCAAATGGACAATGACCCCAAGCATACTTCCAAAGTTGTGGCAAAATGGCTTAAGGACAACAATGTCAAGGTATTGGAGTGGCCATCACAAAGCCCTGACCTCAATCCTATAGAATATTTGTGGGCAGAACTGAAAAGGCGTGTGCGAGCAAGGAGGCCTACAAACCTGACTCAGTTACACCAGCTCTGTCAGGAGGAATGGGCCAAAATTCACCCAAATTATTGTGGGAAGCTTGTGGAAGGCTACCCGAAATGTTAAACAATTTAAAGGCAATACACTCAATTCATTTTTGGTAGGATCTAAACTTCTGACCCACTGGGAATGTGATGAAAGAAATGAAAGCTGAAATAAATCATTCTCTCAACTATTATTCTGACATTTCACATTCTTAAAATAAAGTGGTGATCCTAACTGACCTAAGACAGGGAATTTTTACTAGGATTAAATGTCAAGAATTGTGAAAAACTGAGTTTAAATGTATTTGGCTAAGGGGTATTTAAACTTCCGACTTCAACTGTAAATATGAAACATTCATAAGAACTTAAAATAAAGCAGAACCGAGTTCTCTCAGGAACCTTAAGAACTAAGGAATAACCATTTAAGAACCTTAATTTCTCCAATGTAATACAAGCTAAGAAACCCAAAGAAAACAAAAGTGACATTCAGTTGCTAGCTACTATATAAGAAATTAAAATCTGGATAGAGCAGAACCCTAGTCTACACTTATTTTCTCTGATCTGCAATTATTCTGTTGTGTACATAGAACTTCACCGCTCTCCAGTCCCTGTTTACTAGTGCTTGGGGAGAAGCAGCAATGCATTTCTCACAGTCTTGTTTTCCAGGCGTTTTTCCCATTCTGATAAAATTCATCAAGGAATCTTCAACTGCATCCACCTCTATTGTCGACCAATACCTTTTTGTTCCTTTGGCACCTTTGGAAAGAGATTGCATTATACATGACTACATTATGCCACACATTTTTTTATTTTTTTATTAAAAGGTTGACTACAATGAACTTGAACCTCTCTTTCTATTAACTCTACAAGGTTGCAGATATATATTCAGAGTGTGATGAAGTTAAGCTAACAATCCTAACTAAATAACTACATAGATAAGCGTGTGAGAGAAGAATGTGCAATGCTGACATCAAGGCAGACTCAATCTGTATGGAATCTAAGCCCAACAATCTGTTTGCAATGTAAACCTTCTAATAAAAGCAATAAGTATTCAATCAAGTTCCCTACCTCCAAGAAAATCAATCTAAAGTGTGGTAATCCTTCTGTATTATCATCTATCCTGACACACTAATTCCAGATCTAATGTCTTGACTTGTGTACAATCCAAACTCAACCGTTCTGTGCTGGCATGGTTGGAAATACACTAACTGATGAAGACAGAATTGATCTGGACCAGCACAGTACAGCCATAGGTTGACACTACAGAGTGAAAACGCACTGACTGAAGGCAGCAGGAAACATGCTTACCGTGTGAGCCTCTTTTTTGTCCCAGCTTTCCCTTGGTCATTGGCTGTTTGGCCCGAATTGCTGACATCTCTCCTGGAAAATATCAGTGGAAAACATGTCATTTTCCAACAGTACATTGTAATTAAGAATAGGTCCATGTGTATATAAGGTATAGGCATACCTGTCAGATTTCCTTCATAGGATTTTTCAGACGACTCCTCTCTCTCAGAGTCACTCTCTGATGCGCAATCAGTGGCTGCAGCATCCATTTCTTCAGACATAACAGTTTGTAAAAGACAGCCAAAAGAAGAATGGTAAATTGAGGCAAGTATCAGTGCATAACAAATAAGAGTCAGCATTTTTTGCCAGAGTGAAAATGCACTGAATGAAGGCAGCAGGAAACATGCTTACCGTGTGGGCCTCTCTTTTGTCCCAGCTTTTCCTTGGTCATTGGCCTTTTGGCCTGAATTGCTGACATCTCTCCTGGAAAATATCAGTGGAAAACATGTCATTTTTGAACAGTACATTGTAATTAAGAATAGGTCCATGTGTATATATAAGGTATAGGCATACCTGTCAGATTTCCTTTATAGCATTTTTCAGACGACTCCTCTCTCTCAGAGTCACTCTCTGATGCGCAATCAGTGGCTGCAGCATCCATTTCTTCAGACATAACAGTTTGTAAAAGACAGCCAAAGGAAGAATGGTAAATTGAGGCAAGCTAAATCTGCGCAAAACAAATCAAAGTGTAAACATTTTGCCATTAAACTAAACACTGGGGGTAAACTTACCACTGGGACTAATGGTTATTTGATCCAGAGTTTTCCCCTTGAACTCTGCCAATCTGCCCTGTTCACACGCCATCAGTATTTTACTTATTTTTGCCAACTGAAGCGTTCCCTCTGGAAGACGGTAGAACTTTCGATGAATCCGAATGTCATGACCCAAGAAGTCAGCAAACTGGTCCTGTTCTGTATCATTGAGATTTAACACTCTGGAGAGGGTGGCAACCTGTTTTCGTAGTTTAGTTGATGACAATGCTTCAGGTAACTTGGCACCACATTGTTTGGCATAGACGCGGATGCAGTCATTCCCTCGAAAATGTGTATCATATCCTGGCCTGGCAAATAAGTAGATATTACCTTCGCTCACTCCACATGAGCACCGCTCTTTGATAAGCAGCTCTAAAGATTCCACCATCACTGGAGTGAGGATTACAGGCACCTTCCTGCCACGCTTCCCACAGGTTTCGATGCGTTCAAAATGCGCACAGAGCAGTCTCTCAACCTCTGTTAGCGCCACTGCAACATCTTTGTTAAGTGGGGATTTGTCCCTGGAGTGAAATGTTGCCACAGACATCTTTGACACCTCTCCCTCTCTTTTCCTGTTGAAGATAATAATCTGAGCCAGTATCACTTTTGCTAGATTGCACCATTTTCTTGAGGTTTTCTCATCGCACAGTTGGTTGTAGTATTGTTTCTGCTTTTCATCTAAGTACATGTGCATTTTTTTAACATCATCTGCTAATGGAATAAGCTGCGGTGCGTTCCATTTCCTCTGTTCAAGTGTACGATATGCAGCAGAAGAGATCATTTCATTCCAGCGAAGACGGTAGATGCCTTGGAAGTCTCGGACTAGCTTAAACTTTTCTTCATTCTGGGTAATAAGAGCTTCACCCTCCATGACGTCTGCAATTTTCTGGATGCTTTGCCCAAGCTTTGTGGCCAAGGTTGCTTTTTCAAATTTGTTTGTCTTTTCATCAAAGCCAGTCACTTCTTTGACAGCTTTTATGATGTGGTGGAAGTGTTGTGGGTTGATATAATCCTTCATCTTTTTCAGTGGTGTCACCTTTCTACCTTTAATCACGAGTCTCCCTAGTTCTCGCAAAGTTTGACGAATGTGCTGGTGTTGTGAGGGGTTCTCCCCTTTCTTGTTGTACATTTTTTCACCCAATGCCAAGATGTATCTGTCTTCTTTTACTGCATGGGCTACATCATCTTGAGCCATGTTACTCACAAGTTTCCAGACCTTCTCGCTGACTCCTTTAGCAACCGGTTGAGCACTAGCACAGAGTGCCTGGATTCTGGTTTTGCCAGGCATCTCCTTACGAACATTTTGTGCTAGTGTGCACCTTGCCACATGCCTCCACATAGATTTGCGTTTAAAGAGCCCATGGCAGGCAAAACAATGCTGATAGTCCTGGTGATTGCTCTTGTCATCACTTGTTTGCTTACATGGTACCAAAACCCCCTTTCCTTCTTTAAGTGCCTGAATGTTGTGTGCCCGATTCCCCTTCTTGCGAAGGAGATTCAGCTGAAGTCTCCTAGCTTTTGACTTCTTTGCAAACTGAAGTGCAGTAGCTACTTCCATTTCATCCCCATGTTTATGTTCTAAATGACGGGCGATTTTGGATTGCGGTTGCTCACAAAACAGACAGAAGTGCTTTTTTTGGTGGTACTTTTTGGATCCATCTACTTCTGAGACATTCATTACAAGCAATGATTCACTGCTAGTGTTCGACTTTGGGGAACTAGTACATCTCTTATAAGTATTTTCGTATCGCTTCATTCTCTTGAGTTCTGATTCTCCATTTGAGCTGTTTTCTTCTGAGGAACTTCTGCATCTCTTGATAGTCTTCTTGTATTGCTTCTTTCTCTTGACACCCGCTAATTTATCTGAACTGTCTCCCTCTGAGACTAGATCATCGTGTTTACTGCTGTCCACCCTTGTCTTTGGTTCTGAAAATTCAGCGGAATCGTCTTCCTCTGATGACCTTGGGACATAATCATCTTCACTGTTGTCAATGCTGGTTATTGAGTCATCAGTCTTGTATCCAAGCATAGCTTTGGTCAACTGTATTGAAGAAAAAAAGTATATTGGATAACTAGACAGATAACACAGAAAGTATTTGGACACCGGCACATTTTGATTAGTTATGGCTCTGTGCTCCTCTAATTTAGATTTTGTTATAATACAATGAATATAGGATGAAAGTGCAGACTTGCCCATCTTTGATTTACAAAGCTGATTCACAAGAACTTACAGTATGTGCTGGTGTTGAATGACACTTTAACTTACGAATATGCTGTCTGTTCTGATCAATGGCGGTGCATCATCCAACACATGGACTTTCGACCCAGCGGTACTGGCAGCCTCAGAGGTACTGGCAACCTCAGTGTCTGACATCTAAGGATACAATAAAATGATATTAGTCATGTGCAAATTAGGCAATAGGATATTATAACGATTCAACCATCCCCAGTATCCTCACTCTAAACAATTGACAAACCTGAGCTTCTGGATTTATAATTTCCTTTTCAAATCTGGCCTCACAAGTTGAATGATGTTTCTTCAGAGTTTCCATGCGTCTTCTTAGCCTCTGCAGTGCCTTTGTAAAGGAAGACAAGTTACAAAAAGAATAGTTGAGACTTAATAGAATGACATGATTGCTCTGCACACAACATCGGGGATGGGCTGGGGGACACCAATGACTGATATCATTGACTAATAGAGGTCCAACAAACATCTGTTACAATTTCCTTTTTTAAGACTACTTTCAAGGTAAAACGGCAAGCATAAGCATAACATAAGCAGATTATGCAAGTTCCTGGATACAACTGAAACTGAATCTGCTTTTATGGATAGACTAAAAGAGAATCAGTTTGAGTGGTTTGGCTAAAGCAAGGCAAGCATACTCTAAATACTAGGCGAAGCAGAAAAAACTAGGCTAAGCCTTAAAACATACCGCATTGGTTGCTTTGTATGTTCCTGGACTCTTATCTTCCATTTTGTTTTCGATCTTTAAAAATGAGTGTAGGGAATAAGGAGATATGTGAATATGTGAATGTCCATGCTTTTCAATAACACAATCTGGTCACTTATTTCTTATTTTCTTTCACATATTTCTTATTTTCATCCAAATTATTCCAACGGAAAAAATGGTCTTTGGGTAAGGGCTATAAAAAACAGGTGCAACTTAAATATATTAATTTAATGAGGGGATTTAATTAAATATTTTAGCACACATGCAGGCTTATAGCTTGACAAAACAGATGAAAATGAACTGGCTTTTCTAGCTAGCTTGTAAACCAATTCAAGTTACATTAGCAATTTTATTTTCCAATGCATGTAACATTGGGTTAACCACAATGTATTGATGTATTCTGAATCAAAGACATGTTTACCAATTATGCTAAACTTATTAGCTAGCTTGCCACCATAGCTAGCATCATACAAAAAAAAAGAAGCTAGCATCGTTAGCATCGCTAGCACGCTAACCGTTAGCTAGCACGCTAACCCTTAGCAAGCAGTAAATAAGTATAAGGTAGAAACATGCAAAGTAACAATTGCATATGTATGAATTGTTTGGATAAGCCTACCAATTTCAATCTGTCATGACGCAGTATATCTGACACAACATTGTCAATGCATGTTGGATTCCACCGAAAGACATATGTGAGCTAACATTAACTAATTAATAATAAAGACAACGGGAACATGCATTGCTTGCCAATACACCAAATACAAATTCAATTTTAGCTAAACTATTGGTTAGCAGTTTAGTTAATAGCTTACCTTCTTGCATGAATTCAAACATCTGCAACCACCCTCCTCTTCCTTAAAAATGTGCTGCACAGCTACTTTAGAGGTGATTGTGCTCATGCAGAGACAGGCTTGCCAGATCAATTACGAATTTCTAGGAAGTCAACGCAAAACCTGCCTTCAAAGCCTGAAAACTAGCACAATTTCAGCAGATTACAGGGAAATTAATAGATTTTTTTAAATGCCATGTTGGTAGTTGCAATATAGAAGTAGTATAAAAACTTGCACCCAGCGACCAAAACTTTTCACCTGCGGCAAAGTTTCCAAAGTACCTCAATAAACAACAAAAAAATGCATACATGGCAACCCTGGGCAGAGATGTGTTGACCTGTGAAACTTTTGGTAGTTTGGTACTTTTGTGCACTCTGCAGAAGTCAGATATTTGTGGCTAATGTTAACATTCTGTGGAGGTCAACTGATCCTAGATCTGTGAAATGGTTGACAACACAGTTTATGTTTGTGTTAGAGAGCACATAACAGGCCTGTCTGAACTTAATTTAGTCATTTGAAATCACATATTTTAATGTTAAGCTTTGATTTGTAACACTAAATGTTTTGTCAGTGCATAGTAGTCTGCAAGACAGTCTGTGGAACATTTTCATATTAGTGGTACATTTGAGTGAGAATTTGAGCTAGCAGTTGGAAATTTGATACATTGTATGACACACCCTACACTACAGCCAATCAATGATCAGCCTCCCATCCCCTTCTCTGCTCCCTTCCCCCACTCTGCTCCACTCCACCAAGTCATACATTAAAGCCAAATAGAAGTTTTAATGAAGAAACCGCTATAGACTATACAGAAGTCAGATATTAGTGGCTGCTAACATTCTGTGGAGATCAACTGCTCCTATATCTGTGAAAAGGTCTACAGCAACAACACAGTTTATGTTTATGTTAGAGAGCACATTACAGGCCTGTCTGAACTTAATTTAGTCATTTGAAATCACATATTTTAATGTTAAGCTATGATTTGTAACACTAAATGTTTTGTCAGTGCATAGTAGTCTGCAAGACAGTCTGTGGAAGATTTTCATATTAGTGGTACATTTGAGTGAGAATTTGAGCTAGCAGTTGGAATTTTGATACATTGTATGACACACTCTACACTACAGCCAATCAATGATCAGCCTCCCATCCCCCTCTCTGCTCCACTCCACCAAGTCAAACATATAAGCCAACTACAGTGGGGAGAACAAGTATCTGATACACTGCCAATTTTGCAGGTTTTTCTACTTACAAAGCATGTAGAGGTCTGTAATTTTTTATCATAGGTACACTTCAACTGTGAGAGACAGAATCTAAAACAAAAATCCAGAAAATCACATTGTATTATTTTTAAGTAATTAATTTGCATTTTATTGCATGACATAAGTATTTGATACATCAGAAAAGCAGAACTTAATATTTGGTACAGAAACCTTTGTTTGCAATTACAGAGATCATATGTTTCCTGTAGGTCTTGACCAGGTTTGCACACACTGCAGCAGGGATTTTGGCCCACTCCTCCATACAGACCTTCTCCAGATCCTTCAGGTTTCGGGGCTGTCGCTGGGCAATACGGACTTTCAGCTCCCTCCAAAGATCCAAAGATTTTCTATTGGGTTCAGGTCTGCAGACTGGCTAGGCCACTCCAGGACCTTGAGAGGCTTTTTAAGGAGCCACTCCTTAGTTGCCCTGGCTGTGTGTTTCTGGTCGTTGTCATGCTGGAAGACCCAGCCACGACCCATCTTCAATGCTCTTACTGAGGGAAGGAGGTTGTTGGCCAAGATCTTGCGATACATGGCCCCATCCATCCTTCCCTCAATACGGTGCAGTCGTCCTGTCCCCTTTGCAGAAAAGCATCCTGGACATGCGCTGGCTTGAGCAGGGGGACCTTGCGTGCGCTGTAGGATTTTAATCCATGATGGCGTAGTGTGTTACTAATGGTTTTCTTTGAGACTGTGGTCCCAGCTCTCTTCAGGTCATTGACCAGGTCCTGCCGTGTAGTTCTGGGCTGATCCCTCACCTTCCTCATGATCATTGATGCCCCACGAGGTGAGATCTTGCATGGAGCCCCAGACCGAGGGTGATTGACCGTCATCTTGAACTTCTTCCATTTTCTAATAATTGTGCCAACAGTTGTTGCCTTCTCACCAAGCTGCTTGCCTATTGTCCTGTAGCCCATCCCAGCCTTGTGCAAGTCTACAATTTTATCCCTGATGTCCTTACACATCTCTCTGGTCTTGGCCATTGTGGAGAGGTTGGAGTCTGTTTGATTGAGTGTGTGGACAGGTGTCTTTTTTACAGGTAACGAGTTCAAACAGGTGCAGTTAATACAGGTAATGAGTGGAGAACAGGAGGGCTTCTTAAAGAAAACTAACAGGTCTGTGAGAGCCGGAATTCTTCCTGGCTGGTAGGTGATCAAATACTTATGTCATGCAATAAAATGCAAATTAATTATTTAAAAATCATACTTTGTGATTTTCTTGATTTTTGTTTTAGATTCCGTCTCTCACAGTTGAAGGGTACCTATGATAAAAATTACAGACCTCTACATGCTTTGTAAGTAGGAAAACCTGCAAAATCGGCAGTGTATCAAATACTTGTTCTCCCCACTGTATAAGTCTTAATGAAGAAACCGCTATAGACTATACTGAAGTCAGATATTTGTGACTAATGTTAACACGATATGGAGTTCCTTGGTGTCCACATCACCAACGAACTATCATGGTCCAAACAAACCAAGACAGTCGTGAAGAGGGCACGACAAAGCCTATTCCCCCTCAGGAGACTGAAAAGATTTGGCATGGGTCCTCAGATCCTCAAAAAATTATACAGCTGCACCATCGAGAGCATCCTGACTGGTTGCATCACCGCCTGGTATGGCAACTGCTTGGCCTCCGACCGCAAGGCACTACAGAGGGTAGTGCGTACTGCCCAGTACATCACTGGGGCCAAGCTTCCTGCCATCCAGGACCTCTATACCAGGCGGTGTCAGAGGAAGGCCCTCAAAATTGTCAAAGACTCCAGCCACCCTAGTCATAGACTGTTCTCCCTGCTACCGCACAGCAAGCGGTACCGGAGTGCCAAGTCTAGGTCCAAAAGACTTCTCAACAGCTTTTACCCCCAAGCCATAAGACTCCTGAACAGCTAATCATGGCTACCCGGACTATTTGCACTGCCCCCCCACCCCATCCTTTTTACGCTGCTGCTACTCTGTTAATTATTTATGCATAGTCACTTTAACTATACCCACATGTACATATTACTTCAACTATCTCAACTAGCCGGTGCCCCCGCACATTGACTCTGCACCGGTACCCCCCTGTATATATAGCCTCCCTACTGTTATTTTATTTTACCTCTGCTCTTTTTTTCTCTACACTTTTTTTGTTGTTGTTTTATTTTTACTTTTTTGTTAAAATAAATGCACTGTTGGTTAAGGGCTGTAAGTAAGCATTTCACTGTAATGTCTGCACCTGTTGTATTCGGCGCATGTGACCAATACAATTTGATTTGATTTGATTTGATTTGATTTGAACTGATCCTAGAGCTGTGACTTACAGACTTTATAAGTGCCTAAGACCAACACTAATATATATATTGCGGTTGGCTAAAGACTCAAGTATGATGGTGGGGTGGCCAAGCCCATCTTGTTTATGAACTTTATGGGGCCTAAGCCCATTCTTAATACACTGCTCAACAAAATAAAGGGAACACTTAAACAACACAATGTAACTCCAAGTCAATCACACTTCTGTGAAATCAAACTGTCCACTTAGGATGCAACACTGATTGACAATAAATTTCACATGCTGTTGTGCAAATGGTATAGACAACAGGTGGAAATTATAGGCAATTAGCAAGACACCCCCAATAAAGGACTGGTTTTGCAGGTGGTGACCACAGACCACTTCTCAGTTCCTATGCTTCCTGGCTGATGTTTTGGTCACGTTTGAATGCTGACGGTGCTTTCACTCTAGTGGTAGCATGAGACGGAGTCTACAACCCACACAAGTGGCTCAGGTAGTGCAGCTCATCCAGGATGGCACATCAATGCGAGCTGTGGCAAGAAGGTTTGCTGTGTCTGTCAGCGTAGTGTCCAGAGCATGGAGGCGCTACCAGGAGACAGGCCAGTACATCAGGAGACGTGGAGGAGGCCGTAGGAGGGCAACAACCCAGCAGCAGGACCGCTACCTCCGCCTTTGTGCAAGGAGGAGCAGGAGGAGCACTGCCAGAGCCCTGCAAAATGACCTCCAGCAGGCCACAAATGTGCATGTGTCTGCTCAAACGGTCAGAAACAGACTCCATGAGGGTGGTATGAGGGCCCGACGTCCACAGGTGGGGGTTGTGCTTACAGCCCAACACCGTGCAGGACGTTTGGCATTTGCCAGAGAACACCAAGATTGGCAAATTCGCCACTGGCGCCCTGTGCTCTTCACAGATGTAAGCAGGTTCACACTGAGCACATGTGACAGATGTGACAGAGTCTGGAGACGCCGTGGAGAACGTTCTGCTGCCTGCAACATCCTCCATGATGACCGGTTTGGCGGTGGGTCAGTCATGGTGTGGGGTGGCATTTATTTGGGGGGCCGCACAGCCCTCCATGTGCTCGCCAGAGGTAGCCTGACTGCCATTAGGTACCGAGATGAGATCCTCAGACCCCTTGTGAGACCATATGCTGGTGCGGTTGGCCCTGGGTTCCTCCTAATGCAAGACAATGCTAAACCTCATGTGGCTGGAGTGTGTCAGCAGTTCCTGCAAGAGGAAGGCATTGATGCTATGGACTGGCCCGCCCGTTCCCCATACCTGAATCCAATTGAGCACATCTGGGACATCATGTCTCGCTCCATCCACCAACGCCACGTTGCACCACAGACTGTCCAGGAGTTGGCGGATGCTTTAGTCCAGGTCTGGGAGGAGATCCCTCAGGAGACCATCCGTCACCTCATCAGGAGCATGCCCAGGCGTTGTAGGGAGGTCATACAGGCACGTGGAGGCCACACACATTACTGAGCCTCATTTTGACTTGTTTTAAGGACATTACATCAAAGTTGGATCAGCCTGTAGTGTGGTTTTCCACTTTAATTTTGAGTGTGATTCCAAATCTAGACCTCCATGGGTTGATACATTTGATTTCCATTGATAATTTTTGTGTGATTTAGTTGTCAGTACATTCAACTATGTATTTAATAAGATTATTTCATTCATTCAGATCTAGGATGTGTTATTTTAGTGTTCCCTTTATTTTTTTGAGCAGTGTATATAGATGCTGCTATTGGCTCAATACTCAAGTATGATGTCAGGAGTGCAATTAAGTTGTGTTCAGGGGAAAGCCTTCTTATATCCATGGTCCGATTAGCTCGAGACTCACATATGCATCTCCCCTCATCGTCATAGAACAACCTGTCATTTAAATCGATTTTTATTTGGATTGCATGGAATGGACATACACTAAATTGTCCAAATTGGTAAAGTGAAAAAAAATAAAACATTTGGAAAAGTGGTGCGTGCATATATTTTCACCCCCTTTGCTATGAAGCCCCTAAATAAGATCTGGTGCAACCAATTACCTTCAGAAGTCACATAATTAGTTAAATAAAGTCACCCTGTGTGCAATCTAAGTGTCACATGATCTGTCACATGATCTCAGTATATATAAACCTGTTCTGAAAGGCCCCAGAGTCTGCAACACCACTAAGCAAGTGGCACCACCATGCAAGACCAAGGAGCTCTCCAAACAGGTCAGAGACAAAGTTGTGGAGAAGTACAGATCAGGGTTGGGTTATACAAAAATATCTCAAACTTTGAACATCCCACGGAGCACCATTAAATCCATATTTTTTTTTATTGAAAGAACCTGGCACCACAACAAACCTGACAAGCCAAAACTCACGGACCAGGCAAGGAGGGCATTAATCAGAGAGGCAACGAAGAGACCAAAGATAACCCTGAAGGAGCTGCAAAGCTCCACAGCGGAGATTGGAGTATCTGTCCATAGGACCACTTTAAGCCGTACACTCCACAGAGCTGGGCTTTACGGAAGACTGGCCAGAAAAAAAGCCATTGCTTAAAGAAAAAAAATAAGCAAACACGTTTGGTGTTCGCCAAAAGGCATGTGGGAGACTCCCCAAACAAATGGAAGAAGGTACTCTGGTCAGATGAGACTAAAATTGAGCTTTTTGGCCATCAAGGAAAACGCTATGTCTGATGCAAACCCAACACCTCTCATCACCCGAGAACACCATCCCCACAGTTAAGCATGGTGGTGGCAGCATCATGCTGTGGGGATGTTTTTCATCGGTAGGGCCTGGGAAACTGGTCAGAATTGAAGGCATGATGGATGGCGCTAAATACAGGGACATTTTTGAGGGAAACCTGTTTCAGTCTTCCAGAAATTTGAGACTAGGACGGAGGTTCACCTTCCAATAGGACAATGACCCTAAGCATACTGCTAAAGGAACACTTGAGTGGTTTAAGGGGAAACATTTAAATGTCTTGGAATGGCCTAGTCAAAGTCCAGACCTCAATCCAATTGAGAATCTGTGGTATGACTGAAAGATTGCTGTACACCATCCAACTTGAAGGAGCTGGAGCAGTTTTGCCTTGAAGAATGGGCAAAAATCCCAGTGGCTAGATGTGCCAAGCTTATAGAGACATACCCCAAGAGACTTGCAGCTGTAATTGCTGCAAAAGGTGGCTCACACAAAAAATATTCTGCATCTTCAAAGTGGTAGGCATGTTGTGTAAATCAAATAATACAACCCCCCCAAAAATCCATATTAATTCCAGGATGTAAGGCAACAAAATGCCAAGGGGGGTGAATACTTTCGCAAACCACTGTACTTAGCTTGAACCTCAGAAAAACCAGGTTTTCTAATGTGTACCGGTTCATGAGGGTTGCCTAATCACATATATGAAATTATGGAAAGATGTGACATTTTTAACCCTTCGTAACAGCCCCTATGACCCCAATTGAAGGCACTTCCTGTTATTACAGGAAGCTGAAAGTAAACATATATCCTCCTTGGGACACGCTTTTACAGAATCCTGAGTTTCAAGTCTTTACGTTAAGAACTGACTGATATACAAAGGGTTGAATGCAGTGTTTTTCAATAACTGCAGGGAGTGAAATCAAAACCACGTTTAGGGTCAATTTAACCACTTCCGGTTGCTCCAGGAAGCTTAAAATCAACACAGGTAATCCTTGTAGTGGCCTGATGGGTTGTCATTGAAGACAGTTTGATATGCCAATCACAACCCACATTGGCATCAGGTTGAAGTTAGGGCAACAGGCAATGTATTCCTATGGGGAGAGAGGTCAAGGTCAACTGTTAGAAGAATTACACCCTGTTTTCACTGTAAAGGGTTAATTCCACATGGTCAAGGGTAGGCTTGCACAGATCGGGAGGACCATAGGAACGTTCCTGTGGTTGAATTCTGTTTCTAGCTTCAACGGTTCTGCCGCTGTCACCCAAAAGCACCTTAAATTTAGGTCAGGCTTCATTTTGGGCCTTGTCCTAGGACCTCTCTGGATGTCAATATCTTGCCCCGACAATGTCAGAGAAAGATGCTCTTTGAATAAGTTGCTCTTTAGATGGCCCCCAACCATAATCTGGAAATATATTCAATTCAGAATACCATAAAGGGGTGAGGTGGCATCTTAGAATACACATGGACACGTACCACTACCTAGATTGAATTTGTAAGGGTTCCCAAAAGGGCAAAAAAAAACAGAGAAAAACCAGGTTTTCTAATGTGTACCGGTTCATGAGGGATGCCTAATCACATATATGAAATTATGGAAAGATGTGACATTTTTAACCCTTCGTAACAGCCCCTATGACCCCAATTGAAGGCACTTCCTGTTATTACAGGAAGCTGAAAGTAAACATATATCCTCCTTGGGACACGCTTTTACAGAATCCTGAGTTTCAAGTCTTTACGTTAAGAACTGACGGATATACAAAGGGTTGAATGCAGTGTTTTTCAATAACTGCAGGGAGTGAAATCAAAACCACGTTTAGGGTCAATTTAACCACTTCCGGTTGCTCCAGGAAGCTTAAAATCAACACAGGTAATCCTTGTAGTGGCCTGATGGGTTGTCATTGAAGACAGTTTGATATGCCAATCACAACCCACATTGGCATCAGGTTGAAGTTAGGGCAACAGGCAATGTATTCCTATGGGGAGAGAGGTCAAGGTCAACTGTTAGAAGAATTACACCCTGTTTTCACTGTAAAGGGTTAATTCCACATGGTCAAGGGTAGGCTTGCACAGATCGGGAGGACCATAGGAACGTTCCTGTGGTTGAATTCTGTTTCTAGCTTCAACGGTTCTGCCGCTGTCACCCAAAAGCACCTTAAATTTAGGTCAGGCTTCATTTTGGGCCTTGTCCTAGGACCTCTCTGGATGTCAATATCTTGCCCCGACAATGTCAGAGAAAGATGCTCTTTGAATAAGTTGCTCTTTAGATGGCTCCCAACCATAATCTGGAAATATATTCAATTCAGAATACCATAAAGGGGTGAGGTGGCATCTTAGAATACACATGGACACGTACCACTACCTAGATTGAATTTGTAAGGGTTCCCAAAAGGGCAAAAAAAAACAGAGAAAAACCAGGTTTTCTAATGTGTACCGGTTCATGAGGGTTGCCTAATCACATATATGAAATTATGGAAAGATGTGACATTTTTAACCCTTCGTAACAGCCCCTATGACCCCAATTGAAGGCACTTCCTGTTATTACAGGAAGCTGAAAGTAAACATATATCCTCCTTGGGACACGCTTTTACAGAATCCTGAGTTTCAGGTCTTTACGTTAAGAACTGACTGATATACAAAGGGTTGAATGCAGTGTTTTTCAATAACTGCAGGGAGTGAAATCAAAACCACGTTTAGGGTCAATTTAACCACTTCCGGTTGCTCCAGGAAGCTTAAAATCAACACAGGTAATCCTTGTAGTGGCCTGATGGGTTGTCATTGAAGACAGTTTGATATGCCAATCACAACCCACATTGGCATCAGGTTGAAGTTAGGGCAACAGGCAATGTATTCCTATGGGGAGAGAGGTCAAGGTCAACTGTTAGAAGAATTACACCCTGTTTTCACTATAAAGGGTTAATTCCACATGGTCAAGGGTAGGCTTGCACAGATCGGGAGGACCATAGGAACGTTCCTGTGGTTGAATTCTGTTTCTAGCTTCAACGGTTCTGCCGCTGTCACCCAAAAGCACCTTAAATTTAGGTCAGGCTTCATTTTGGGCCTTGTCCTAGGACCTCTCTGGATGTCAATATCTTGCCCCGACAATGTCAGAGAAAGATGCTCTTTGAATAAGTTGCTCTTTAGATGGCCCCCAACCATAATCTGGAAATATATTCAATTCAGAATACCATAAAGGGGTGAGGTGGCATCTTAGAATACACATGGACACGTACCACTACCTAGATTGAATTTGTAAGGGTTCCCAAAAGGGCAAAAAAAACCAGAGAAAAACCAGGTTTTCTAATGTGTACCGGTTCATGAGGGTTGCCTAATCACATATATGAAATTATGGAAAGATGTGACATTTTTAACCCTTCGTAACAGCCCCTATGACCCCAATTGAAGGCACTTCCTGTTATGACAGGAAGCTGAAAGTAAACATATATCCTCCTTGGGACACGCTTTTACAGAATCCTGAGTTTCAGGTCTTTACGTTAAGAACTGACTGATATACAAAGGGTTGAATGCAGTGTTTTTCAATAACTGCAGGGAGTGAAATCAAAACCACGTTTAGGGTCAATTTAACCACTTCCGGTTGCTCCAGGAAGCTTAAAATCAACACAGGTAATCCTTGTAGTGGCCTGATGGGTTGTCATTGAAGACAGTTTGATATGCCAATCACAACCCACATTGGCATCAGGTTGAAGTTAGGGCAACAGGCAATGTATTCCTATGGGGAGAGAGGTCAAGGTCAACTGTTAGAAGAATTACACCCTGTTTTCACTATAAAGGGTTAATTCCACATGGTCAAGGGTAGGCTTGCACAGATCGGGAGGACCATAGGAACGTTCCTGTGGTTGAATTCTGTTTCTAGCTTCAACGGTTCTGCCGCTGTCACCCAAAAGCACCTTAAATTTAGGTCAGGCTTCATTTTGGGCCTTGTCCTAGGACCTCTCTGGATGTCAATATCTTGCCCCGACAATGTCAGAGAAAGATGCTCTTTGAATAAGTTGCTCTTTAGATGGCCCCCAACCATAATCTGGAAATATATTCAATTCAGAATACCATAAAGGGGTGAGGTGGCATCTTAGAATACACATGGACACGTACCACTACCTAGATTGAATTTGTAAGGGTTCCCAAAAGGGCAAAAAAAACCAGAGAAAAACCAGGTTTTCTAATGTGTACCGGTTCATGAGGGTTGCCTAATCACATATATGAAATTATGGAAAGATGTGACATTTTTAACCCTTCGTAACAGCCCCTATGACCCCAATTGAAGGCACTTCCTGTTATGACAGGAAGCTGAAAGTAAACATATATCCTCCTTGGGACACGCTTTTACAGAATCCTGAGTTTCAAGTCTTTACGTTAAGAACTGACTGATATACAAAGGGTTGAATGCAGTGTTTTTCACTAACTGCAGGGAGTGAAATCAAAACCACATTTAGGGTCAATTTAACCACTTCCGGTTGCTCCAGGAAGCTTAAAATCAACACAGGTAATCCTTGTAGTGGCCTGATGGGTTGTCATTGAAGACAGTTTGATATGCCAATCACAACCCACATTGGCATCAGGTTGAAGTTAGGGCAACAGGCAATGTATTCCTATGGGGAGAGAGGTCAAGGTCAACTGTTAGAAGAATTACACCCTGTTTTCACTGTAAAGGGTTAATTCCACATGGTCAAGGGTAGGCTTGCACAGATCGGGAGGACCATAGGAACGTTCCTGTGGTTGAATTCTGTTTCTAGCTTCAACGGTTCTGCCGCTGTCACCCAAAAGCACCTTAAATTTAGGTCAGGCTTCATTTTGGGCCTTGTCCTAGGACCTCTCTGGATGTCAATATCTTGCCCCGACAATGTCAGAGAAAGATGCTCTTTGAATAAGTTGCTCTTTAGATGGCCCCCAACCATAATCTGGAAATATATTCAATTCAGAATACCATAAAGGGGTGAGGTGGCATCCTAGACTACAGTCGTGGTCAAACGTTTTGTGAATGACAAGTATTGGTCTTCACAAAGTTTGCTGCTTCAGTGTTTTTAGATATATTTGTAAGATGTTACTATTGTATACTGAAGTATAATTACAAGCATTCCATAAGTGTCAAAGGCTTTTATTGACAATTACATTTAGTTTATGCAAAGAGTCAATATAACCTCTGCAATTCGCCCTGGCATGCTGTCAATTAACTTCTGGGCCACATCCTGACTGATGGCAGTCCATTCTTGCATAATCAATGCTTGGAGTTTTCAGAATTTGTGTGTTTTTGTTTGTCCACCCGCCTCTTGAGGATTGACCACAAGTTCTCAATGGGATTAAGGTCTGGGGAGTTTCCTGGCCATGGACCCAAAATGTTGATGTTTTGTTCCCAGAGCCACTTAGTTATCACTTTTGCCTTATGACAAGGTGCTCCATCATGCTGGAAAAGGCATTGTTCATCACCAAACTGTTGTTGGATGGTTGGGAGAAGTTGCTCTCGGAGGATGTGTTGGTACCATTCTTTATTCATGGCTGTGTTCTTAGGCAAAATTGTGAGTGAGCCCACTCCCTTGGCTGAGAAGCAACCCCACACATGAATGGTCTCAGGAAGCTTTACTGTTGGCATGACACAGGACTGATGGTAGCGCTCAAGTGGCTTCCTCGCTGCCCTTCTCGACACCAGGCCATCCTCCAAAAGTCTTCGCCTCACTGTGCATGCAGATGCACTTACACCTGCCTGCTGCCATTCCTGAGCAAGCTCTGCACTGGTGGTGCCCCGATCCCGCAGCTGAATCAACTTTAGGAGACGGTCAGGCGCTTGCTGGACTTTCTTGGGCGCCCTGAAGCCTTCTTCACAACAATTGAATCAAATCAAATCACATTTTATTTGCCACATGCCTTTTGGACCTAGACTTGGCGCTCCGGTACCGCTTGCCGTGCGGTAGCAGAGAGAACAGTTTATGACTAGGGTGGCTTGAGTCTTTGACCATTTCTAGGGCCTTCCTCTGACACCACCTGGTATAGAGGTCCTGGATGGCAGGAAGCTTGACCCCAGTGATGTACTGGGCCGTAAGCACTACCGTCTGTAGTGCCTTGCGGTCGGAGGCCGAGCAGTTGCCATACCAGGCGGGGATGCAACCAGTCAGGATGCTCTCGATGGTGCAGCTGTATAACTTTTTGAGGATCTGAGGACCCATGCCAAATATTTTCAGTCTCCTGAGGGGGAATAGGTTTTGTCGTGCCCTCTTCATGACTGTCTTGGTGTGTTTGGACCATGATAGTTAGTTGGTGATGTGGACACCGAGGAACTTGAAGCTCTCAACCTGTTCTACTACAGCCCCGTCGATGAGAATGGGGGCGTGCTCAGTCCTTTTTTTTTCCTGTAGTCCACAATCATCTCCTTTGTCTTCTTCACAACAATTGAATCTCTCTCCTTGAAGTTCTTGATGATCCGATAAATGGTTGATTTAGGTGCAATCTTACTAGCAGCAATGTCCTTGCCTGTAAAGCCCTTTTTGTGCAAAGCAATGATGACGGCACGCGTTTCCTTGCAGGTAACCATGGTTAACAGAGGAAGAACAATGATTTCAAGCACCACCCTCCTTTTAAAGCTTCCAGTCTGTTATTCTAACTCAATCAGCATGACAGAGTGATCTCCAGCCTTGTCCTCGTCAACACTCTCACCAGTGTTAACGAGAGAATCACTGACATGATGTCAGCTGGTCCTTTTGTGGCAGGGCTGAAATGCAGTGGACATGTTTTTTTTCATGGCAAAGAGGGACTTTGCAATTAATTGCAATTCATCTGATCACTCTTCATAACATTCTGAAGTATATGCAAATTGCCATCATAAAAACTGAGACAGCAGACTTTGTGAAAATTAATATGTGTCATTCTCAAAACTTTTGACCACAACTGTACACATGGATACATACCACTACCTAGATTGAATTTGTAAGGGTTCCCAAAAGGGCAAAGAAAACGGAGAAAAACCTGGTTTTCTAATAAGTTTTCACTGTTAAGGGTTAAACCAATCCCAAAAAGCATGAATTATTTAGCACTGGTATTCAGTATAACATGACATGATATTTAGCATTAAACATTAACTGATTACTAGAGTAGGCTGAATTTAATAATACAATTGAGCATATTAAACTGATTAAAAAGGCTGATTTTAGCGACCTTCTTGCTTTGTCAGTTGCAGTCAGTGATTGTCAACATATGGATGTTGACAATCACAACAAATCCCTGAGCCAGCTTCTACAGTCCAATCAGAAAAATCAAGATGTTCTCTGCCATCCAATAAGAAAATACTGCAATACTATATGTTCCCTATAGAGGGCGCTTGATGTTCTCGGCCATCCAATGATACAACATTGCAGTACTGTGTGTCCCCCATAGGGGGCCTACAAAAATACCGCCTTATTAGGACCATGCCAGTTTTACTTGATTTTCAAACCAGGCATATTAGCATGCTATTTCCAGGCTATTCCAGTGGTTTGCCTTGTTAGGACCATGCTTTTGGTCCTAACTTGTCCAAAGGTCCTAATACGAAAGGTGTTTATATAAGTTGAGGTCCCAATACAGTCTCAAATACAAGAACACACACACACACACACACTCACACACACACACACACACTCACACACTCACACCCACACTCACACACACACACACACACACCCACACTCACACACCCACACACACACACACCCGCACACACCCACACACGCACACACCCACACACCCACACACACACACACACACACACTCACACACACACACACACAGGGGCGTCATGCACCCATTATTTTTGAGGGGGCATGAAATACGTGATAATGGATGGGTGGTGGTCTAGGGCTGGGATAATAATATAATATAATAATATGCCATTTAGCAGACGCTTTTATCCAAAGCGACTTACAGTCATGCGTGCATACATTTTTTGTATGGGTGGTCCCGGGGATCGAACCCACTACCTTGGCGTTACAAGCGCCGTGCTCTACCAGCTGAGCTACAGAGGACCACAGGGATCAGGGATCAGCCCCCTCTGGAAGTTGGGGAATTTAGCATGTTTCAAACACCTTTTTTCTGCAATCTAAAGCCATAATCACTAAAAGCCTAATTCTATGTAAAAAAAAATATGTCTATCTTTCTGCATAGGTTATTTAAGCGTACCTCTTTACCTGTTCAATTGTCATTTTAATTAATGATGCACATTGATTCTTTAAGAGTTGTTATGCCTTAGGAGTTTAGTACAACTGCCACACTGGTATTAGTATCATAACCCTTAATATGCTTCTCTGCATCTCTGCTAAAATCTGGGTTAAAAAAAGTCTAGCTAAAGTCTAGCAACCATGCCAGCAAGCATGGCAGCTAGGATAGTTAGACAAGCTACTTGATAGCCTGAAATGGCTTGGTAGCTAGTTATGGTGTTGGGAGGTTGGGAACCTATCTAGCTTGCTAGCTAAAGCCAACTTCATAAAATGTCTAGGTGGCTAGTACAGAGAAACAACAAAACATTGTTCTTTTATTTATTCATCAAGAAGGAATCAATAGCTTAATCAAATCTATTTAAACAAACATACCTCCTGCACGTCCTGCCCGTCACCACCAGCTAATATAAAATAAAACACTGTGTTTGTCACTCTCTCTCTCCTCCCCTTATGAAACTGTCTGCACTCATTAGAGTATCTAGCTTCCTGCCTGGAGGCATATGGCTGCAACCTGGTCTCAAAGCATTTCGTATTATTCTGTATGTAAATCCATTTAGTAGCTTTATGGTATGTATTAATGTGTGGATGTCCATCACCCATTTCATATGATATGTTACGAATAACAATTCGTATTATATGTTATGAATTTGAAAAACGTACAATATGTTACGAATATTCAAAACATACAATATGTTACACATTTGCAAAACGTAAGAAATGCTACTAATTCTAGCTAGGTGGCTAGGTGGCTAACATTAGTTAGGCTAGGGGTTAAGGTTAGGGGTTAGGGTTACATTTAGGAATTAGGTTAAAGGGTTAAGGTTAGGTTAAGGGTTAGCTAACAGGGTTAAGGTTAGGGTTAGGGTAAGGGTTAGCTAACCTGCTAAGTAGTTGCAAAGTAGCTAAAAAGTAGTAAGTAGTTGAAAAGTTGCTAATTATCTAAAATTCTACCCATCCACCCCGACCAACCACCCTACTTTTGTTTTTGCCTTGAATAACCATCTGTCTTATGTAACCATATCAAACATAACATATCATACTAATTTGAGTGTCACGGGCACACACACACACAGACACACACACACACACACACACACACACTGCACATCAGGAACCTTGTATAACTCTCAAACTGAGACAGGAAGCATAACACACACACAGACACACATACATACCCACACACAGACACACACACACACACAGACACACACAAACAAACACATACACACAGAGCGAGACAGACAGGCCATCACATCTTCAGAGAGAGAGAGGAGGACAGAGAGAGAGAGCGAGAGAGAGAGAGAGAGAGAGAGAGAGAGCGAGAGAGAGAGAGAGAGAGAGAGAGAGAGAGAGAGAGAGAGAGAGAGAGAGAGAGAGAGAGAGAGAGAGAGAGAGCGAGAGAGAGAGAGAGAGAGAGAAAGAGAAAGAGAGAGAGAGAGTGAGAGAGAGAGAGAGTTAGAGAGAAAGAGAAAGAGAGAGAGAGACAGAGAGAGATAGAGTTAGAGAGAAAGAGAAAGAGAAAGAGAGAGAGAGAGAGAGAGAGACAGAGACAGAGAGAGAGAGCGAGAGAGAGAGTGTGTGTGTGTATGTGTGTGTGTGTGTGTGTGTGTGTGTGTGTGTGTGTGTGTGTGTGTGTGTGTGTGTGTGTGTGTGTGTGTGTGTGTGTGTGCAGCACCATGGCATAGAGGAGACAGACCAGACCAGACCAGAACAGACCAGACCAGCCTGTGAAACCCCCCTCAAAGTGCAGCACATCAATCAGGCTCAGGCACCAGCAGCCTGTCCCAGAGAGCTATGATGAAGACCTTCAGCAATAGATCTGTAATGTGGGGAGATACAGAAATACCCCTAAGAAGATTGATTTCAAGAAACTTCAAAAAGGCTTTCAGGTTTACACTTTTTGGGGAGACATAGACAATGTTCCCTCTAAGCTGCGCGCGTGCGCGGGAGCGTACCTCCTCCAGGACAGCCGCGCAGAAGAAACGCCATGCCGTGCAGAGACGCAAGAGATTGAACTTCACTGAGTTCGCCCCATTAGTTTACACTATATAGATCAACGTTTTTGCCCCTTTTCAATGCAACAAACCAAAACAAATATAGCTTTGCAAGATTGAGTCTGTAATTTTGTTGTAGGCAGAGCCAGAGCGCAACTGAGTAGAATTTTATTGGCAGGGGTAGCCCACGATCGGTGTTTCAATCAGCCGCGAGTGAATGCGCCTTTCAGATCAGTTCAGATCAGAGCGTGGAGCCGCGCGTGTGCACGTTTGTTGATATTCTTTGCTAGTTAGCGAGTTATTAGCCCAGTTATAGATAAGTATAGGTCAGCAATGGGAAGTTACTTTTTCCTACAAGAGTACAAAACCTGTAGGCTAAATTTCAAGCTGTCTTTGAAAAGCCAGTCAGGGAAAAAGCGAATTTCTTAATTAAAGGGGCAGTGTTGTATTTTGAGACAGGCTTGAATATTCAAATAAGCCAATAGGCAGAGGGGTAGCCTACATTGTCTAATTCTCTGTATGTTAATAATAATTAATTTTGTTTTGAAAAGTGGTTTCTTGCATCATTCAACACAATACAATATGATTTACAGTCACCTATTTGGCCCATTGTGTTACAGACCAAGTAAAAAATCATCAATTAATGTCAAGCCCTTCATAATGTAGAAACGTTTTTAAAAGTGTAATGCAATGTAGGCCTGAATTGAACACCACATATAGGCTACTGTAGGCTATATCATAGAAATCAAAAGCTATTTCCATGTGAAAATGTTATGGGATTTGTTCCATTGGTTTTGTTGGTAGGCCTACATTATGCTCAAATAGCCACAACAGCCTTTTCAAATCAAATCAAATGTTTTTAATCACATACACATGTTTAGCAGATGTTATTGCGGATGTAGCGAAATGCTTGTGTTCCTAGCTCCAACAGCGCATGGGCGGCGCACAATTGGCCCAGCGTCGTCCAGGGTAGGGGAGGGAATGGCCGGCAGGGATGTAGCTCAGTTGATAGAGCATGGCATTTGCAATGCCAGGGTTGTGGGTTCGATTCCCACGGGGGGCCAGTATAAAAAAAAATGTATTCACTAACTGTAAGTCGCTCTGGATAAGAGCGTCTGCTAAATGACTAAAATGTAATGTAAAATGTACAACAAAATAATGGAATTAAGAAATATATAAATATTGGGACGAGCAATGTCGGAGTGTCATTGACTAAAATATAGTAGAATACAGTATATACATATGAAATGAGTAAACAGTATGTAAACATTATTAAGTGTCTCGTGTTCCATTATTAAAGTGACCAATGATTCCATGTCCAGTATGTTCCAGTATGAAAAATGAATGCACTCACTAAAACTGTAAGTCGCTCTGGATAAGAGCGTCTGCTAAATGACTAAAATGTAAAATGTAAATGGAATGTCTTTGTATACAGTGGCATGCAAAAGTATTCACCCCCCTTGGCATTTTTCCTATTTTGTTTCCTTACAACCTGGAATTCAAATTAATTTTTGGGGGGTTTGTATCATTTGATTTACACAACATGCCTACCACTTTGAAGATGCAAAAAAAATAATTGTGTGAAACAAACAAGAAATACGACAAAAAAACAGAAAACTTGAGCGTGCATAACTATTAACCCCCCCAAAGTCAATACTTTGTAGAGCCACCTTTTTCAGCAATTACAGCTGCAAGTCTCTTGGGGTATGTCTCTATAAGCTTGGCACATCTAGCCACTGGGATTTTTGCCCACTCTTTAAGGCAAAACTGCTCCAGCTCCTTCAAGTTGGATGGGTTCTTCTGGTGTACAGCAATCGTAAAGTCATACCACAGATTCTCAATTGGATTGAGGTCTGGGCTTTGACTAGGCCATTCCAAGACATTTAAATATTTCCCCTTAAACCACTCGAGTGTTGCTTTAGCAGTATGCTTAGGGTCATTGTCCTGCTGGAAGGTGAACCTCCGTCACAGCATGATGCTGCCACCACCATGCTTCAATGTGGGGATGGTGTTCTCGGGGTGATGAGAGGTGTTGGGTTTGTGCCAGACATAGCGTTTTCCTTGATGGCCAAAAAGCTCAATTTTAGTCTCATCTGACCAGAGTACCTTCTTCCATATGTTTGGGGAGTCTCCCACATGCCTTTTGGCGAACACCAAATGTGTTTGCTTATTTTTTTCTTTAAGCAATGACTTTTTTCTGGCCACTCTCCGTAAAGGCCAGCTCTGTGGAGTGTATGGCTTAAAGTGGTCCTATGGACAGATACTCCAATCTTTGCAGCTCCTTCAGGGTCACAATGTTCACGTTTCCGCTCACAATACCTAAAATTTGCTTAATGCCCCCCAAAATTAGAGGGAACATTTATTAAGCCACAACTTAGTGTGTTCTGCACGATATAACTTTCCTGTAGGATTTTTTTTAAAATTATAATTCAATATTTCAGGACAATCGAGTTTTAGTCTATACTGTTAGTTTCAGTCTATACTGCTAGTTTTAGTCTATCCTGTTAGTTTCAGTCTATACTGCTAGTTTCGGTCTATACTGCTAGTTTTAGTCTATACTGCTAGTATGTCTATACTGCTAGTTTCAGTCTATACTGTTAGTTTTAGTCTATACTGCTAGTTTCAGTCTATACTGCTAGTTTCAGTCTATACTGTTAGTTTTAGTCTATACTGCTAGTTTTAGTCTATTCCTTTAGTTTACTGCTAGTTTTAGTCTAGACTGCTAGTTTTAGTCTAAACTGCTAATTTACTGTTAGTTTTAGTCTAGACTGCTAGTTTCAGTCTATACTGCTAGTTTCAGTCTACACTGCTACTGTAGTTTTAGTCTATACTATTAGTTTTAGTCTATACTGCTAGTTTCAGTCTATACTGCTAGTTTCAGTCTATACTGTTAGTTTTAGTCTATACTGCTAGTTTTAGTCTATAATGTTAATTTTAGTCTATACTGCTTCTGTCATTTTAGTCTATACTGTTAGTTTGATTCTATACTGTTAGTTTCAGTCTATACTGCTAGTTCAGTCTATACTGCTAGTTTCAGTCTATACTGCTGGTTTCAGTCTATACTGCTACTGTAGTTTTAGTCTATACTGTTAGTTTCAGTCTATACTGCTAGTTTCACTCTATACTGCTACTGTAGGTTTAGTCTATACTGTTAGTTTCAGTCTATACTGCTAGTTTCAGTCTATACTGCTACTGTAGTTTCAGTCTATACTGTAGTTTTAGTCTATATTGCTAGTTTCAGTCTACACTACTACTGTGGTTTTAGTCTATACTGTTAGTTTTAGTCTATACTTCTAGTTTCAGTCTATACTGCTAGTTCAGTCTATACTGCTAGTTTCAGTCTATACTGCTAGTTTCAGTCTATACTGCTAGTTTTAGTATATGCTACTAGTTTACTGCTAGTTTTAGTCTATACTGCTAGTTTTAGTCTATAATGTTAATTTACTGTTAGTTTTAGTCTATACTGCTACAGTAGTTTGAGTCTATACTGTTAGTTTCAGTCTACACTGCTAGTTCAGTCTATACTGCTAGTTTTAGTCTATGCTGCTAGTTTACTGCTAGTTTTAGTCTATACTGTTAGTTTCAGTCTATACTGCTAGTTTCAGTCTATACTGCTACTGTAGTTTTAGACTATACTGTTAGTTTTAGTCTATACTGTTAGTTTCAGTCTATACTGCTACTGTAGTTTTAGACTATACTGTTAGTTTTAGTCTATACTGTTAGTTTTAGTCTATACTGTTAGTTTCAGTCTATACTGCTACTGTAGTTTTAGTCTATACTGTTAGTTTCAGTCTATACTGCTAGTTTCAGTCTATACTGCTACTGTAGTTTTAGTCTATACTGTTAGTTTTAGTCTATACTTCTAGTTTCAGTCTATACTGCTAGTTCAGTCTATACTGCTAGTTTCAGTCTATACTGCTAGTTTCAGTCTATACTGCTAGTTTTAGTATATGCTACTAGTTTATGCTAGTTTTAGTCTATACTGCTAGTTTTAGTCTATAATGTTAATTTACTGTTAGTTTTAGTCTATACTGCTACAGTAGTTTGAGTCTATACTGTTAGTTTCAGTCTATACTGCTAGTTCAGTCTATACTGCTAGTTTTAGTCTATGCTGCTAGTTTACTGCTAGTTTTAGTCTATACTGTTAGTTTCAGTCTATACTGCTAGTTTCAGTCTATACTGCTAGTTCAGTCTATACTGCTAGTTCAGTCTATACTGCTAGTTTCAGTCTATACTGCTAGTTCAGTCTATACTGCTAGTTTTAGTCTATACTGTTAGTTTCAGTCTATACTGCTAGTTTCAGTCTATACTGCTAGTTCAGTCTATACTGTTAGTTTCAGTCTATACTGCTAGTTTCAGTCTATACTGCTAGTTCAGTCTATACTGTTAGTTTCAGTCTATACTGCTAGTTTCAGTCTATACTGCTAGTTCAGTCTATACTGCTAGTTTTAGTCTATGCTGCTAGTTTACTGCTAGTTTTAGTCTATACTGCTAGTTTCAGTCTATACTGCTACTGTAGTTTTATTCTATACTGTTAGTTGTAGTCCACACTGCTAGTTTCAGTCTATACTGCTAGTTTCAGTCTATACCGCTAGTTTTAGTCTATGCTGCTAGTTTCAGTCTATACTGCTACTGTAGTTTTAGTCTATACTGTTAGTTTTAGTCCACACTGCTAGTTTCAGTCTATACTGCTAGTTCAGTCTATACTGCTAGTTCAGTCTATACTGCTAGTTCAGTCTATACTGTTAGTTTCAGTCTATACTGCTAGTATTAGTCTATACTGCTGGTCCTTAACATTCCATTTGATGACAGTCCATAAGACCTTAGTTGAGTGTGGGTGCAGTATCATAGGTTCTGGGAGAGATAAGAATGTATTTTACTGTTCTTCAACAAGACATTGTATAACTGGCAGCAACAAGTCGATTTACTGAATAAAATATTAGAACAAAATAAAAACAAAATATATTTACTGAACAAAAATATAAACGCAACATGTATTGTGTTGGTCCCATGTTTCATGAGCTGAAATAAATATATATACCAGAAATGTTCCATACACACAAAAAGCTTATTCCTCTCAAATTCTGTGCACAAATTTTGTTAAATCCCAGTTAGTGAGCATTTCTCCTTTGTCAAGATAATCCATCCACCTGATAGGTGTGGCATATCAAGAAGCTGATTAACAGCATGATCATTACACAGGTGCACTTTGAGCTGGGGACAATAAAAGGCCACTCTAAAATGTGCAGTTTTGGAGAATTTGGCAGTATGTCCAACCGGCCCAACAACCACAGACCACGTGTAACCACACCAGCCCAGGACCTCCACATCGGGCTTCTTCACCTGCGGGATTGTATGAGACCAGCCACCCGGACAGCTGATGAAACTGTGGGTTTGTATGAGACCAGCCACCCGGACAGCTGATGAAACTGGGGGTTTGCTCAACAGAAGAATTTCTGCCCAAACTGTCTCAGGGAAGCTCATCTACGTGCTCGTCGTCCTCACCAGGGTCTTGACCTGACTGCAGTTTGGCATCGTAACTGACTTCAGTGGACAAATGCTCACCTTCGATGGCCACTGGCATGCTGGAGAAGTGTGCTCTTCACAGATGAATCCCGGTTTCATCTGTTCCAGGCAGATGGCAGACAGTGGAGTCATGGAGTCATGTGGACGAGCGGTTTGCTGATGTCAACGTTGTGAACAGAGTGCCCCATGGTGGCAGTGGGGTTATGGTATGGGCAGGCATAAGCTACAGACAACAAACATAATTGCATTTTATCAATGGCAATTTGAATGCACAGAGATACCCGTGACAAGATCCTGAGGCCCATTGTCGTGCCATTCATCCGCCGCCATCACCTCATGTTTCAGCACGATAATGCACGGCCCCATGTCGCAAGGATCTGTTCACAATTCCTGCAAGCTGAAAATGTCCCAGTTCTTCCATGGCCTGCATACTAACCAGACGTCACCCATTGAGCATGTTTGGGACGCTCTGGATCGACGTGTACGACAGCGTGTTCCAGTTCCCCGCAACTTTGCACAGCCATTGAAGAGTGGGACAACATTCCACAGGCCACAATCAACTGCTTGATCAACTCTAAGCGAAAGGAGATGTGTCGCGCTGCATGAGGCAAATGGTCACACCAGATACTGATAGGTTTTCTGATACACTCCCCTACCTTTAAAAAAATCAGATGCATATCTTTATTCCCAGTCATGTGAAATCCGTAGATTAAGGCCCAATGAATTTATTTACATTGACTGGATTTCTTTATATGAACTGTAACTCAGTAAAATATTTTAAATTATTGTATGTTGCGTTTCTATTTTTGTTCAGTGTAGGTCCAAAGGCTAAGCAACTCATGAAATGGATGAACATTTTTCAGATACACACGTACAAAAAGAAGTCCCCAAGAATAAATTAGAGTCCCAACGCAATGTTCATTTTAAAGTGAAAATGTATATTTTTATTGGTACCATACATTAATTAATCAATAATTATCAAGGGCAGAAAACTAACCAAAATATCAAACCAGGCTTTTTCTAAAGGGTTGGTTTAGGGTACCAGTCACCTTTCTCTAGGTTGCATCCAAAATGGCACCCTATTCCCTTATATAGCGTACTACTTTTGACCAGGGCCAATGGGTTCTGGTCCAAAGTAGTGCACTATGTAGGGAATAGGGTGCCATTCGGGACAGACTCTCTCTGTTACCTGTTTAAAAGCCAGAGCTGTACTGAAATGGAAATGTACACAATGTATTTGACAAGAGCTTGAACAACATTTACAGACCAAAACAAAAAAGGTCATGTCACAAATGGCACCCTGTTCTCATATTGGCCCTGATCAAAAGTAGAGTACTACCTAGGGAGGAGCCTATGGGGGGGGGGGGGGGGATAATATCACTGTTTGAACTGGATGTATAATGGGAGTTGAAAGTTGTTATAAATCAATTATTGTATTTGTGATACTCTTAACAGTGCCCCCTTGTGAGAATTGAAGGTATTACCAAACATGCACAACAGACTCAATACTACAGATCAAGCCTATACAACACATGTATTGGAAATATATACAACCCTACGACTTCAGTGAAACATTAATAATTAGTTGGAGGCTGCGTCCCAAACGGCACTCTATTCCGTATGTAGTGCACTACTTTTGACCAGCACTTTATTGGGAATAGGGTCCCATTTGGGACACAAATATGGTAGAATTATGTCAGGTTGTCTTTTTAGACTACTTCGGAACAGCAGTAGATAGTTAGCTTGGAAGCTTATTTGCTAATAGTAGTGTACATTTCGGATAAGTGTATGTATGTGTAATCGGGGGGGGGGTTGGAGAAACATAACGTATATCTGATATTTCATTAAAAAATAAATAGAAAACAAAATGGAAAAAAGATCAGCTGAACTGGAAGATGCAAACATGTCTTCTCAATGGTGACTGTACCCCAGGGTTTTTTTAATTGAATGTACACAAGTAAATAAAAATAAAAAAAAGAGAGCGAGAGGATTGGTGGAGAGGTTCATGTGTTTGAGAGAGGATTGGTGGAGAGGGTCATGTGTTTGAGAGAGGATTGGTGGAGAGGGTCATGTGTTTTCTTCTTCTTTTTGTCCATTTCTTTTGTCTTTCTTTTCCCCCATTAGATCAGAATGGCTTCAGGTACCTCTACGTTAGAATACAGTCGTACAGAACTTTGCTACTACCTTAAATATACAAGCACAAATACACTAAAAACAAGAAGGAGAAAATCAATCTCAAAAAAACATCCACAATTATTTCTCTTTAAAACATAAAAGATATTAAAACAAACCAAATCTATTTTTTCGGGGAGGAAGGGGTAGAATAAAAGCAGTCCTGTTTTCTGGCTCCTTGGTCTGGTAGCGTCTCAATATCGTCCATAAAAAAGAACAAATAAAAAGTAGAATTGAAATGCAGGAGTAGAAAATAAAATAAAAACATTCTAGGGAAATAGACTGGTATAAAACTCTAAAATGTTGTTGTTTAAATGCTTTCTGTTATAAGGTTGGATCAGTACTCCTTCAATGGTGTGTGTGTGTGTGTGAGAGAAATCATTTTAAACTGATTGGATCTCAACTCCGGTCCGCTAGCCTTGGCACAGTCCGGGCTTTTGTTCTGACCAAGTACAGCCACACACACAAACATACACACAAACATACACACAAACAAACACACACACACACACACATGCAGCAGCAGAGTGGACCAGAGCTAAGCTCCATATCTAGTGAACATGATTCTTCTGAAGGTAGATGGGTGAGTAGCCGTCCCTAAGCGACTCCACGTGTTCCCCCCCCAACAACCCTCTCCCTACCCCACCCCCCCTTCCTGCACCCCTACCTGGGTGCATCTCAACCGTCCCAAACGACTTCCCTCTCCTCATCTCCTCTGGTCTCTTCTTAAAAGCCAGGCTAGGAGAGCCAGGTATGGAGGATCCCCATGTAAGTAATAGCTATCAGTCATTTCCTTTCATCTACCAAGCTCTCATATCAGAACTGATTTAGGAAGGTAGACAAGGAAAGGAAACCTCTACTCCTTCTACTCCAAAGCCTAGATAAGATCCATATTAAAAGGGGGCAATCTGCAGTCGCTACATCCTTTTTTGGACTTATAAATTAATGATATATACCCATTGATTCTTGAAGAAGATGACCTATAAATGCCTTATGAGCTTAATTCAACTGTTTTACCCCATCAGAACCCAAAATATAAGCTTGTTTTACTCTAATGTTTGTAACCATTGTAAATATAAACAAAAACTGTATAGCCTCAAAACTATATATTTTTTTATATATTGGATGGTCAGTCCTTGTACCCATAGCTGTCTGTGAATTTGAGAGTGGTTACATTTCTCCAGGCCCATCCCTCAACTTTTTACCAAAACAGAGGCAGAGGTGAAGCTTTGTTATTTTTTCAACATGGATTGCCCCTTTAAGAGAAAGAGATAAGAACAGTCAGGAAGCCACTATAGACAATTGACACACACCCAAAGGAGAGGAAGCCCCATTTAGACTATCGAAGCCCCATCCCCTCCCTCCCTCCCCTCCTCTACTGGGAGGCCTGAGAGGTAGGGTTGTCACTCTTGCTCTCCTGGCTGGATGGGGCCTTGTTGTTCCAGGGAGAGTTGGCGCCCAGTGCGGGGCTGTTGTTGAAGCTGTCCTCGTCATCGATGCCGTTGGCCGCGTCGAACTGTTGGTTCTCCAGCCGCGTGATCAGGCGCTCGTCCTCGTCCCCGAACTCCCCACCCATCAGGGTGGGCTCTCCCACCACCATCACATCCTAAAGGGGAGGAAGAAACCATTATTACAGAGAAAGGGGGAGGAGACTACTACTACTACTATAGCTAGCTCTCCTCCTATCAGGATGGGCTCTTCCTCCACCATCACATCCTAAAGGGGAGGGAGATACCTTTATAACAGAGATAGGGGGGTAGAAAATAAACCTTCCTATAAGGAAGAAACCTTCCTGGTCACTGTGCTCTGGCTTCTGCCTTGCTTGCTCTTTGGGGTTTTAGACCATGTAACTGTAACACACCGTGACAACTGCTGATGTAAAAAGGGCTTCATAAAATTCATGATTGATTTGACTGCTACTTACTGGTACTTGGCTGGACAGGGGGAAGCTGCTAGCTGGACTCTTCTTCTTGTTGTTGTTGGTGGTGGTTCCTCCTCCAGCACTCATGGTGCTGCCGCCAGACATCTTACGCTTCCTCCTCTTATTAGGGGCCTGTCTGGCTGGTTCAGCTAGAGGAGAGAGGAGAGAAGAGAGGAGAGGAGAGAGAGGAGAGAGGAGGAGAGGAGAGGGGAGAGAGGAGAGAGGGAGGAGAGAGGAGGGGGGAGAGTGAGGGGAGAGGAGGGGGGAGAGGGAGTGGGTGAGAGAGTTAGGACGGAGGTGAAGAGGTGTGTGTGTAGTCTTGGAACCCAGAACCAGATCTTGATGTGTGTGAGAGTTTGTGTGCTTACTCGGAGCCTGCCTCTCCGGCTCCTCTGGGGGAAAGGGGGGAGAGAGGGAGAGGCAGGGGTTAGGGAGGAGGAATGTGTGTGTGTGTGTGTACACGCGTTCACGTATGTGTGTGAGCGTTCGCCTGCGCGTTCTGTCTGCCTGTGTGTTGTGTGTGTATGCGCTGTGCGTTGTGTGTGTGTGTGTATGCACCTTTGTGCTGTGTGTGTGTGTGTGTGCATGCGCTGTGCGTTGTGTATGTGTATGCGCATGCGCTGTGCGTTGTGTGTATGCGCTGTGCGTTGTATGTGTGTGTGTATGCGCTGTGCGTTGTGTGTGTGTATGCGCTGTGCGTTGTGTGTATGCGCTGTGCGTTGTGTGTGTGTGTGTGTATGCGCTGTGCGTTGTGTGTGTGTGTATGCGCTGTGCGTTGTGTGTGTGTGTTACCTGGCGGGGCCACCATGCGTTGCCACTTCTGGAAGAGGCAGGTCTTGAGACAGTCCCTGGGGCTGAGGCTGTATGTCTTGTGTCTGGACATCAGCTCCTGCATGGGCTCCAGAATCACACACAGCTACAGGAGAGACATGACGGAGGGAGGGAGGGAGGGAGGGAGACATGAGATGATAGAGAGACAAGACAACATTCGTTGTGTTGTAGAAATTACCACCAGGTGTGGATTATTTATGACACGAACGACAAGATGAACATTTTCAAGGCTGTCTCTTCACACAATAACATTTCCTTCACAGTTGACTTCAGTAAAATCTTCTACACTAGTTTGTAGGCCCGTCCAGAAACACCCTCTAGATCTGAAAAGTTTGATAGGTGTAAGCTATATGGCAATATCAGGGGACATGATGAAACTACTACCATACCTATCAGTACTATATTAAATTACTACCATACCTATCAGTACTATATTAAAGTACTACCATACCTATCAGTACTATATTAAACTACTACCATACCTATCAGTACTATATTAAAGTACTACCATACCTATCAGTACTATATTAAACTACTACCATACCTATCAGTACTATATTAAACTACTACCATACCTATCAGTACTATTTTAAACTACTACCATACCTATCAGAGGACTATATTAAACTACTACCATACCTATCAGTACTATATTAATGTACTACCATACCTATCAGAGGACTATATTAAACTACTACCATACCTATCAGTACTATATTAAACTACTACCATACCTATCAGTACTATATTAAACTACTACCATACCTATCAGTACTATATTAAACTACTACCATACCTATCAGTACTATATTAAAGTACTACCATACCTATCAGTACTATATTAAACTACTACCATACCTATCAGTACTATATTAAACTACTACCATACCTATCAGTACTATATTAATGTACTACCATACCTATCAGTACTATATTAAACTACTACCATACCTATCAGTACTATATTAATGTACTACCATACCTATCATAGGACTATATTAAACTACTACCATACCTATCAGTACTATATTAAAGTACTACCATACCTATCAGTACTATATTAAACTACTACCATACCTATCAGTACTATATTAAACTACTACCATACCTACTACTATTGATTGAATCCAAGATGGCGAAGTAGTGCAGTTCTGTTTTTGTCGTGTGTCTGTAAATAGCCTGTAAATACCCTGTTTTTTGTTGTTTTTTCGTACATATTTCCCTATCAGACTTTTCATCCTTCTACAAAATATACTTTCCTGCAACCCGCCTCACTCAATGTGGAACGGATTCTATTATTGACTTACCTTTTATCTAGAATCTCCAGTTGAAACTAGCTAGCCAGCTAACTAGCTACTTACTATTAGCCACAGTTAGCGGTATTTCACCCAGAACATTGGATTTTTTTCTGCGGGATTAATTCAATCACTGGATATTAATCACCGGATATTCGGCCAGTCTGCACAGCGCGTTATCGACCCAGAACATATCAGTTTTTCTGCCGGAATCACTGAATCACTGGACCTTTAACTCCGGATTCATCGCTACCAGCTAGCTTCAACTAAATGGACGCTGTGGTCTGGCTAATCATCCTGAGCTAGGCCCATCTCCCGGCTATCTACCTCTCTGTCAACCGGACGGGACCACCTAGTGTTGACAAGGAGCCCCGCCGATACAACACGACTGGTTTGCCGACGAAATAGTCTGATGTGGTTTCAACAGGCTTCCCGTTGCGACGACCACGAAGATCCATCTGCCAGCCCCGGCCTGCTAGCACACGCAAACTACAACTGTGCTCCCTGCTAGCTGTGCTGAAGCACCAATTTGAACTGCTCTCGGACTCACATATTGCTGTTCACTGGACCTTATGATCACTCAGCTGCACAGCTGATGCCTGCTGGACTGTTCCTTTACACGGTACCCTGTCCTGTTTATTCTGTTTAGTCTTAGCCCAAACGTTATCGCTATTTCCAGTTGTGTCTTAGCTCTCTCTAATAACACCTGTGACTGCTTTATGCCTCTCTCCCATGTCAATTATGCCTTGCCTATTGCTGTTTGGGTTAGTTCTTATTATACAATTTCACTGTAGAACCCCTAGTCCCTCTCAAACTGCCTCATATAGTTCCTTTTTTCCACCCCCCATACACGCCGAGACCGGCTCAATCGGTGCCTCCAATGACGCTATCTCTTTCATTGTTACCCAACGCTTAGGGTTACCTGAACTGTACTCATATCCTTCCATATCCTTTTCTGTACATAATGCCCTGAATCTTTTCTACAACGCCCGGAGAACTGCCCCCTTTATTCTATGTACCCAACGCACTAGAAGACCAGTTCTTAAAGCCTTTAGTCGTATCCTTATTCTAGTCCTCCTCTGTTCCTCTGGTGATGTAGAGGCTAACCCAGGCCCTGCAGCCCCCAGTATCACTCCTACTCCCCAGGAGCTATCATTTGTTGACTTCTGTAACCGTAAAAGTCTTGGTTTTCTGCACATAAATATCAGAAGCCTCCTTCCTAAGTTTGAGTTATTCACTGCGTTAGCACACTCCACCAACCCTGATGTTCTAGCAGTGTCTGAATCCTGGCTTAGGAAGGCCACCAAAAATTCTGAAATTTCCATCCCCAACTATAACATTTTCCATCTAGATAGAACTGCCAAAGGGGGTGGAGTTGCAATCTACTGTAGAGATAGCCTGCAGAGCTTCATCATACTATCCAGGTCTGTGCCCAAACAGTTTGAGCTTCTACTTCTAAAAATCCACCTTTCCAGAAATAAATCTCTCACTGTTGCCGCTTGCTACAGACCCCCCTCAGCCCCCAGCTGTGCCCTGGACACCATATGTGAATTGATTGCCCCCCATCTATCCTCAGAGTTCGTACTGCTTGGTGACCTAAATTGGGATATGCTTAACACCCCGGCCATCCTACAATCTAAACTAGATGCCCTCAATCTCACACAAATTATCAACGAACCTACCAGGTACAAACCTAAATCCGAAACATGGGTACCCTCATAGATATCATCCTGACTAACTTACCCTCTAAATACACCTCCGCTGTCTTCAACCAGGATCTCAGCGATCACTGCCTTATTGCCTGCGTCCGTAACGGGTCCGCGGTCAAACGACCACCCCTCATCACTGTCAAACGCTCCCAAAAACACTTCAGCGAGCAGGCCTTCCTAATTGACCTGGCCCAGGTATCCTGGATGGATATAGATCTCATTCCGTCAGTAGAGGATGCCTGGTTGTTCTTTAAAAGTAATTTCCTCTCAATCTTAAATAGACATGCCCCATTCAAAAAATACAGAACTAAGAACAGATATAGCCCCTGGTTCTCCTCAGACTTGACTGCCCTTGACCAGCACAAAAACATCCTGTGGCGTACTGCATTAGCATCAAATAGCCCCCGCGATATGCAACTTTTCAGGGAAGTTAGGAACCAATATACACAAGCAGTTAGGAAAGCAAAGGCTAACTTTTTCAAACAGAAATTTGCATCCTGTAGCACTAACTCCAAAAAGTTTTGGGACACTGTAAAGTCCATGGAAAATAAGAGCACTTCCTCCCAGCTGCCCACTGCACTGAGGCTAGGAAACACTATCACCACCGATAAATCTACAATAATCGAGAATTTCAACAAGCATTTTGCTACGGCTGGCCATGCTTTCCACCTGGCTACCACTACCCCGGCCACCAGCTCTGCACCCTCCGCTGCAACTTGCCCATGCCCCCCCCGCTTCTCCTTCACACAAATCCAGACAGCTGATGTTCTAAAAGAGCTGCAAAATCTGGACCCCTACAAATTATCTGGGCTAGACAATCTGGACCCTTTCTTTCTAAAACTAGCCGCCGAAATTGTCGCAACCCCTATTACTAGCCTGTTCAACCTCTCTTTCGTAACGTCTGAGATCCCCAGAGATTGGAAAGCTGCCGCGGTCATCCCCCTCTTCAAAGGGGGTGACACTCTAGATCCAAACTGTTACAGACCCATATCCATCCTGCCCTGCCTTTCAAAAGTTTTTGAAAGCCAAGTCAACAAACAGATCACCGACCATTTCGAATCCCACCGTACCTTCTCCGCTATGCAATCCGGTTTCCGAGCTGGTCATGGGTGCACTTCAGCCACGCTCAAGGTCCTAAACGATATTATAACCGCGATCGATAATAGACAGTACTGTGCAGCCGTTTTCATTGACCTGGCCAAGGCTTTCGACTCTGTCAACCACCGCATTCTTATTGGCAGACTAAATAGCCTTGGTTTCTCAAATGACTGCCTCGCCTGGTTCACCAACTACTTCTCAGATAGAGTTCAATGTGTCAAATCGGAGGGCCTGTTATCTGGACCTATGGCAGTCTCTATGGGGGTGCCACAGGGTTCAATTCTTGGGCCGACTCTTTTCTCTGTGTATATCAATGACGTCGCTCTTGCTGCTGGTGACTCTCAGATCCACCTCTACGCAGACACCATTTTGTATACATCTGGCCCTTCATTGGACACTGTGTTAACAAACCTCCAAACGAGCTTCAATTCCATACAACACTCCTTCAGTAGCCTCCAACTGCTCTTAAACACTAGTAAAACTAAATGCATGCTCTTCAACCGAACGCTGCTTGCACCCGCCCACCCGACTAGAATCACTACTCTCGACGGGTCTGACCTAGAGTATGTGGACAACTACAAATACCTAGGTGTCTGGTTAGACTGTACTCTCCTTCCAGACTCACATTAAGAATCTCCAATCCAAAGTTAAATCTAGAATCGGTTTCCTATTTCGCAACAAAGCCTCCTTCACTCATGCTGCCAAACATGCCCTCGTAAAACTGACTATCCTACCGATTCTTGACTTCGGCGATGTCCTTTACAAAATAGCCTCCAACACTCTACTCAGCAAATTGGATGTAGTCTATCACAGTGCCATCCGTTTTGTCTCCAAAGCCCCATATAATACCCACCACTGTGACCTGTACGCTCTTGTTGGCTGGTCCTCACTACATATTCGTCGCCAAACCCACTGGCTCCAGGCCATCTATAAATCACTGCTAGGCAAATCCCCGCCTTATCTTAGCTCATTGGTCACCATAGCAACACCCACCCGTAGTCTGCGCTCCAGCGGGTATATCTCACTGGTCATCCCCAAAGCCAACACCTCCTTTGGCCGCAATTCCTTCCAGTTCTCTGCTGCCAATGACTGGAACAAATTGCAAAAATCTCTGAAGCTGGAGACACTTATCTCCCTCACTAACTTTAAGCATCAGTTGTCAGAGCACCTTACCGATCACTGCACCTGTACACAGCCCATCTGAAATTAGCCCGCCCAACTACCTCATCCCTATATTGTTATTTATTTTGCTCATTTGTACCCCAGTATCTCTATTTGCACATCATCTCTTGCACATCTATCATTCCAGTGTTAATACTAATTGTAATTATTTTGCACTATAGCCTATTTTATTGCCTTACCTCCATAACTTGCTAAATTTGCACACACTGTATATTATATGTATTTCTGTTGTATTTTTGACTTTGTTTTGTTTTACCCCATATGTAACTCTGTGTTGTTGTTTTTATCGCACTGCTTTGCTTTATCTTGGCCAGGTCGCAGTTGTAAATGAGAACTTGTTCTCAACTGGCTTACCTGGTTAAATAAAGGTGAAATAAAAAATAAATAAATAAAAATATTAAACTACTACCATACCTAGCAGTACTATATTAAAAACTACTACCATACCTATCAGAACTACAGTATATTCAACTACTACCATACCTATCAGTACTATATTAAACTACTACCATACCTATCAGGAACATGGAACCTCTCACCATTACAATAAGCATTTTTTGGGGGGGTATGATATTTGTGTGTCTGTAACTCGTATCATTATTCACGATTCATTCAAGATTATCCATAATCATGGTAGCATCCACATTAAATGTAGAAGTGTTTAGAAACATATTCCATTCTTATTTACAGTAAAAGTGACTCCAAAATGACAATACATTATTTACCATTCATTTCTATTGGGCACCAAATAATCAGAAACGCAACCAAAACAAAGAGCAAATGCATCCAACAAGTTTGTAGAGTCACAAGCTTGATGTAGTCATTGTGTGATATGAATATGGGACTACTTTAATACACATAAGTGGATTAGTCCTAATGCTTTAGGTCCCCTAAAATGGGGGGACTATGTACATAAGGTTTCTAAACGGTTCACCAGATATGGATGGAAATACCCTCAAATTAAAGCTGACAGTCTGCACTTTAACCTCAGTCATCGTTTCATTTGAAATCCAAATTGCTGGAGTAGAGTAAAAACAACAAAAGATGTGTCACCGTCACAATACTTTTGCAGCTCACTGTATGGGCTTTGTTGAACCAAATGTTACTCCTGAATTCATTTAGACTTGCCTAAACAAAGGGGCTACGGCTATATTTTAGTTATCCAATTTTTATTCATAAAAAAAAAAGAGAGAATTGTTCTTCTACTTCTGACAGAGTATTTTGAGTAGATTGTTGCCAAAAAATTACAATTAAATCAATTTTAATCTCACTTTGTAACACAATAAAATTAGAAGATATCCAAGGGGTATGAATAGTTTTTGCAAGGCACTGATCTACATTTGTTGTGTTGTTGTTGTTGTGTTGTGTTGTTGTGTGTACTCACTCGGAGGTAGTTGAGGGTGGAGTTAGACAGTCCACATCTGGTGATATTCTTAGACAGCTGGTCTAACATCTGGGGGTCCTGGGCCTGTAGGGTCAGAGGTCAGACACCATGTATTGATCTGTCTACCACCGCTATTAGACAGCAGATGGAGTGAATTTATGGTAGTGTGTGTGTGTGTGTGTGTGTGTGTGTGTGTGTGTGTGTGTGTGTGTGTGTGTGTGTCTGTTATAACTTACGTGCATGGCCAGTATACTGCGTGGTATCAGTTCACGGTGCTGTCGGATGCTGAAGTGCCACGTCTTGATCCTCATCATGTCGTCAAACATGAACTCCAGGTACAGACGACCTTCCACACACACCTATAGGGGTCAAAGGTCAGGGTTGCACTTTCTTCAAAGGGGATAAGGAAAGTTCACCAAAACAATGTGTTATGTTCAGAATATTTGTTGTGTTCAAAGGGTGCAAAGACAGCAATTTACCAGCAACTATGGGCCGAATCCTAGCATGACATACATGTGTAGACTTTCACGTAAAATATGCATTGATTTCATTCATTTGAGTTACGAAATGCAGATTTTGATGTTAGGATTCTACCCCATGTTTACAATAGTGTCTGCAGGAAAGATATAGCCTGCGCGCGCACACACACACACACACACACACACACTGTCCCCCTGACATACACACAGACTGTCCCTGACATACACACACACACACATAAAAACAAATCCTCTCTCTCTGTTACACACACCCCCCCTCGTACCTGTGTGAACATGGGCTTCCCGTTCTGAGTAACCATGGTACACTGGTCACAGTCCAGCGAGACAAAGTTGTTGTGGAAGGATTCTTTGGGGTGCTTCAACACGTAGTAGAGGTCGGTGGCGCCGCCCTCGAATATACTCCGGAAGTACCGCGGGATCAACGTCCGGCCAATCGCTGCGGAGGAGGAGGAGGAGACAGGAAGTAGAAGAACAGTGGAGTATAAGAACACAACAATAGAGTCTAACAGGGTGGTTTCCAAGACACACATTAACCATAGCCTTGGACTAAACAGCAAGATCAATGGAGAATCTAGGCTTAGTCTGTGTCCAGGAAACCACCCCATATTAATCACAACACGGACTAGAATCATGACTTTTTGGCACTAACTCTCTTACACTGACTATGCACACACACTGGACTCTACCCACACACTCACACATACTTACACTCCAACACACACAACATACGCCCACACACACACGCATACTGACGCCACACACTCACACTTTCATACTCACCATGTACGCTGCTGCTACTGTCTATTATCTATCCTGTTGCCTAGTCACTTCACCCTTACCTATTATGTACAGTACATAGCTAACTCAATTACCTCGTACCCCTGCACATTGACTCAGTACTGGTACTCCCTGTATACAGACATGTTATTTTTACTTGTTATTCACTGTGGATTTCTTCCTCGTGTCACTTTAACTCTGCATTTCACTGTTAGTCTACACCTGTTGTCTACGAAGCATGTGACCAACAACATTTGATTTGATTATAATCACAGGAAGTAGAAGAATACAACAACAACTCATGCTTTGAGCGTTGAGAGACATTTCTGTGTATGTGTGAGTGTGTGTGTTCTTACTGTATCTTTTGGGCCCGTCCTCCAGACAGAAGGTTATGGTCAACATGGCGTCGTCCTCAAAGAACTCTGTAGTGAACGCATCCCACCACAGGTTATCACACTCCTAGAGAGAGGAGAGAGAGAGATGAATAGTTAGCAACATGTTAAGTCAGCCTAGTAAGTACTAAAACAAAATAACTCATAGTATTCAGTATGGTAGTCTTAGTAAAACAATAACTTGAGAACTAGAGGAGAGAGAGAGGGAGGGAGTTAGCATAGTATTCAGTATGGTAGTCTTAGTAAAACAATAACTTGAGAACCAGGAGCAGAGAATCATGGAAAAACAGACAGACAGACAGACAGACAGACAGACAGAGGGTCGGGCAGAGAGATTAAGTTAAGCGTTCAGCTCCACTCTACCTCTGTCCAATTCTGTAGCCGTTTGTTGAGCTCAAATATCCTGTAGTCTGTCTGGTTCCCGTACGGTGTGTGCCTCCTGAGACAGACAGACAGACAGACAGGAGAGGTTAGACGTAGCAATAGCTTGACTTGGGTCAGAGTAACGGCACTTCCTATAGAATATTGGCTTTAAAATATTGCAGAGTTCCGTCACCTAAATATAAACAGTACCGGAACCCAAACTG
>NW_028159504.1:0-54252 GCF_964263955.1 Coregonus lavaretus
TAACACATCAGATGACCTTCATGTGTTCTGTGTGCTCTGAGGTTGGGACGTGTTAACTGAAGGTGCAGGGGATGAATTGCAAGGCATTGGGTGTCATATAAAACAACTTTAACAACTAACTTTAGAACCTCCAAGTCCAATAATGTGGGTTGTTATTCCAACAATAATAATAATAATAATAATAATAATAATAATATGCCATTTAGCAGACGCTTTTATCCAAAGCGACTTACAGTCATGCGTGCATAATTATTATTTTTTTTGTGTATGGGTGGTCCCGGGGATCGAACCCACCACCCTGGCGTTACAAGCGCCGTGCTCTACCAGCTGAGTTACAGAGGACCACCAGCTGTGGGACATTGTGTTTGTTTGTTCTGTGGCTGTAAAAAATGGACAAACTTCCTTTTCTACTGTAGGTGCAGGGATTGATAGCATTGCATTGATCATTAGTCACTTGTTTACAGTACACCATTGCATTGTTCAGCTTTGTCTAGCTGATATTTGTTTATTTATCTTCAGGACGTCCAATAGTGTATTTTAAAAACATGAAAGTTGTGGTACAGTGTGTCTGTGAAAGGATTAAATGTAGCAGTACCCAATGCATTCCTGTTGCAATCTCTGCCCTGTATTTAAAGCCATCATCAGACGCTGCGTGTCTGTCTACTCCCTCGTAAACCAGTGCAGCTTGTCAGGCCAGAGGATACTAGGGGTTAGCTGGGGCAGAAAGGGTTCTGACAGTTACTGACAAGAGTTACTGACAAGAGTTACTGACGAGTTACTGACGAGTTACTGACAAGAGTTACTGACGAGTTACTGACGAGTTACTGATAAGAGTTACTGACAAGAGTTACTGTTACTGACAAGAGTTACTGACAGAAAACTGGAAAATAACATAATTTTTCGAGGAACAGTATCAGAACTGGGAACCAAAGTGATCTATACTGTTCCGGAACAGAACCGTTATTATAAAAGCAAGGGAACCGGTTAATAACGTTATTATAAAAGCAAGGGAACCGGTTAATAACGTTATTTTATGTACCGGGCATTTTTTTCCAGTCCCACAAAAAGCGCACCAAAGCCCTCACTCTGTCACTCAGAAACGTATCCCAGCGTCTGTCTGCCTGCCAGAAATGTATCCCAGCGTCTGTCTGCCTGCCAGAAACGTATCCCAGCGTCTGTCTGCCTGCCAGAAACGTATTCCAGTGTCTGTCTGCCAGAAACGTATTCCAGTGTCTGTCTGCCTGCCAGAAACATATTCCAGCGTCTGTCTGCCAGAAACGTATTCCAGTGTCTGTCTGCCAGAAACGTATTCCAGTGTCTGTCTGTCTGCCAGAAACGTATCCCAGTGTCTGTCTGCCTGCCAGAAACGTATTCCAGTGTCTGTCTGTCTGCCAGAAACGTATCCCAGTGTCTGTCTGCCAGAAACGTATCCCAGTGTCTGTCTGCCTGCCAGAAACGTATCCCAGTGTCTGTCTGCCTGCCAGAAACGTATCCCAGTGTCTGTCTGCCTGCCAGAAACGTATTCCAGTGTCTGTCTGCCTGCCAGAAACGTATTCCAGTGTCTGTCTGCCAGAAACGTATTCCAGTGTCTGTCTGTCTGCCAGAAACGTATCCCAGTGTCTGTCTGCCTGCCAGAAACGTATTCCAGTGTCTGTCTGTCTGCCAGAAACGTATCCCAGTGTCTGTCTGCCTGCCAGAAACGTATTCCAGTGTCTGCCTGCCAGAAACGTATTCCAGTGTCTGTCTGCCAGAAACGTATTCCAGTGTCTGTCTGTCTGCCAGAAACGTATCCCAGTGTCTGTCTGCCTGCCAGAAACGTATTCCAGTGTCTGTCTGTCTGCCAGAAACGTATCCCAGTGTCTGTCTGCCAGAAACGTATCCCAGTGTCTGTCTGCCTGCCAGAAACGTATCCCAGTGTCTGTCTGCCTGCCAGAAACGTATCCCAGTGTCTGTCTGCCTGCCAGAAACGTATTCCAGTGTCTGTCTGCCTGCCAGAAACGTATTCCAGTGTCTTTCTGCCAGAAACGTATTCCAGTGTCTGTCTGCCTGCCAGAAACGTATTCCAGTGTCTGTCTGCCAGAAACGTATTCCAGCGTCTGTCTGCCTGCCAGCTGGACATCTTTGCCAGTGTTTGGGCATGTGTAGGCTACCTGCCCCTCGCCTTCCGAAGCAGAGCTGTGATTCAGAAGATACTGTAAAGAGAGAGATTTTAATTAGAGAACAATGGATTAACTTTTTCAATGCTAGTTAAGGATACTATAATTATCATGTTTCACATTGGATTTATTAACTGCAGAATGGTAAGAGGTGTTTTTATTTTAATTCTGGTGTCGCTCTGCACACATCCGTGACTACGTACAGACTCAGTGAGCATAGTCTTGCTATTGAGAAAGGCCACCGTAGGCAGACTTGGCTCTCAAGAGAAGACAGGCTATGAGCACACTGCCCACAAAATGAGGTGGAAACTGAGCTGCACTTCCTAACCTCCTGCCAAATGTACGACCATATTAGAGACACATATTTCCCTCAGATTACACAGATCCACAAAGAATTCCAAAACAAATCCAGTTTTGATAAACTCCCATATCTACTGGGTGAAAAACCACAGTGTGCCATCACAGCAGCAAGATTTGTGACCTGTTGCCACAAGATATTTGCACATCGTTACAACACCGTATATAGACATAATATGATATTTAAAATGTCTCTATTCCTTTGGAACTGTTCTGAGTGTAATGTTTACTGTTAATATTTACTGTTTATTTAACTTTTATTTATTTTCTATTGCATTTGCTTTGGCAATGTTAACATATGTTTCCCATGGATATAGAGCCCTTAAATTGAATTGAGAGAGAGAGAGAGAGAGAGAGAGAGAGGGAGAGAGAGAGAGAGAGACAGAGAGAGAGAGAGAGAGAGAGAGAGAGAGAGAGAGAGAGAGAGAGGGAGAGAGAGGCAGAGGGTTTTGGCATCAGAGTGTATTTGAAAGACGTTGACTGATGTTGAAGCTAATATAAGCAGCTGTAGTTTCCTGAGTAACAGCTCCTCTCTGAGCAGCCAGCTGTAGTTTCTGAGTAACAGCTCCTCTCTGAGCAGCCTGCTGTAGTTTCTGCGTCCTGAGTAACAGCTCCTCTCTGAGCAGCCTGCTGTACCACAGGACCATTACTGCTTAGGGTTTTAACACAGCTGATCTGTTTCCTAGAAATACACAGGAACAATAGAGAGGCAGAGTGTCTTTTCAGCTTTCCTTCCTGAAGTTGTTGCCTACTCCTCCCCTCACCCACTTCCACCCACCTCCCATGTAGCTTTGACCTCCCGCAACCTTCCCCTGATGTCTCCCTCCCTCCCATGTGCTAAACTGTAGAACTGTGTTTGTGTGTGTCCAGCTGGTACTACTCTGTACTGGGTGGTGTCAACACTATACTACTGTACTGGGTGGTGGTGGTGTCAACACTATACTACTGTACTGGGTGGTGTCAACACTATACTACTGTACTGTGGTGGTGTCAACACTATACTACTGTACTGTGGTGGTGTCAACACTATACTACTGTACTGGGTGGTGGTGTCAACACTATACTACTGTACTGTGTGGTGGTGTCAACACTATACTACTGTACTGTGGTGGTGTCAACACTATACTACTGTACTGTGGTGGTGTCAACACTATACTACTGTACTGTGGTGGTGTCAACACTATACTACTGTACTGTGGTGGTGTCAACACTATACTACTGTACTGTGGTGGTGTCAACACTATACTACTGTACTGTGTGGTGGTGTCAACACTATACTACTGTACTGTGTGGTGGTGTCAACACTATACTACTGTACTGTGGTGGTGTCAACACTATACTACTGTACTGTGGTGGTGTCAACACTATACTACTGGACTGTGGTGGTGTCAACACTATACTACTGTACTGTGGTGGTGGTGTCAATACTATACTACTGTACTGTGGTGGTGTCAACACTATACTACTGGACTGTGGTGGTGTCAACACTATACTACTGTACTGTGGTGGTGTCAACACTATACTACTGTACTGGTGTCAACACTATACTACTGTACTGTGGTGGTGTCAACACTATACTACTGTACTGGTGTCAACACTATACTACTGTACTGTGGTGGTGTCAACACTATACTACTGTACTGTGGTGGTGTCAACACTATACTACTGTACTGTGGTGGTGTCAACACTATACTACTGTACTGTGGTGGTGTCAACACTATACTAATGTACTGTACTGGTGTCAACACTATACTACTGGACTGTGGTGGTGTCAACACTATACTACTGTACTGTGGTGGTGTCAACACTATACTACTGTACTGGTGTCAACACTATACTACTGTACTGTACTGGTGTCAACACTATACTACTGGACTGTGGTGGTGTCAACACTATACTACTGTACTGTGGTGGTGTCAACACTATACTACTGTACTGGTGTCAACACTATACTACTGTACTGTGGTGGTGTCAATACTATACTACTGTACTGTGGCGGTGTCAACACTATACTACTGTACTGTACTGGTGTCAACACTATACTACTGGACTGTGGTGGTGTCAACACTATACTACTGTACTGTGGTGGTGTCAACACTATACTACTGTACTGGTGTCAACACTATACTACTGTACTGTGGTGGTGTCAATACTATACTACTGTACTGTGGTGGTGTCAACACTATACTACTGGACTGTGGTGGTGTCAACACTATACTACTGTACTGTGGTGGTGTCAACACTATACTACTGTACTGGTGTCAACACTATACTACTGTACTGTGGTGGTGTCAACACTATACTACTGTACTGTGGTGGTGTCAACACTATACTACTGTACTGTGTGGTGTCAACACTATACTAATGTACTGTGTGGTGGTGTCAACACTATACTACTGTACTGGGTGGTGTCAACACTATACTACTGTACTGTGTGGTGGTGTCAACACTATACTACTGTACTGTGGTGGTGGTGTCAACACTATACTACTGTACTGTGGTGGTGTCAACACTATAATACTGTACTGTGGTGGTGTCAACACTATACTACTGTACTGTGTGGTGGTGTCAACACTATACTACTGTACTGTGGTGGTGGTGTCAACACTATACTACTGTACTGTACTGGTGTCAACACTATACTACTGTACTGTGGTGGTGTCAACACTATACTACTGTACTGTGGTGGTGTCAACACTATACTACTGTACTGTGGTGGTGTCAACACTATACTACTGTACTGTGTGGTGGTGTCAACACTATACTACTGTACTGTGGTGGTGTCAACACTATACTACTGTACTGGGGTGGTGTCAACACTATACTACTGTACTGTGTGGTGGTGTCAACACTATACTACTGTACTGTGGTGGTGTCAACACTATACTACTGTACTGAGTGGTGGTGTCAACACTATACTACTGTACTGTGGTGGTGGTGTCAACACTATACTTCTGTACTGTGGTGGTGTCAACACTATACTACTGTACTGGGTGGTGTCAACACTATACTACTGTACTGTGGTGGTGTCAACACTATACTACTGTACTGGGTGGTGGTGTCAACACTATACTACTGTACTGTGGTGGTGTCAACACTATACTACTGTACTGTGGTGGTGTCAACACTATACTACTGTACTGTGGTGGTGTCAACACTATACTACTGTACTGGGTGGTGGTGTCAACACTATACTACTGTACTGGGTGGTGGTGTCAACACTATACTACTGTACTGGGTGGTGGTGTCAACACTATACTACTGTACTGTGTTGGTGTCAACACTATACTACTGTACTGTGGTGGTGTCAACACTATACTACTGTACTGTGGTGGTGTCAACACTATACTACTGTACTGTGTGGTGTCAACACTATACTACTGTACTGTGTGGTGGTGTCAACACTATACTACTGTACTGTGGTGGTGTCAACACTATACTACTGTACTGTGGTGGTGTCAACACTATACTACTGTACTGTGGTGGTGTCAACACTATACTACTGTACTGTGGTGGTGTCAACACTATACTACTGTACTGTGGTGGTGTCAACACTATACTACTGTACTGTGGTGGTGTCAACACTATACTACTGTACTGTGGTGGTGTCAACACTATACTACTGGACTGTGGTGGTGTCAACACTATACTACTGGACTGTGGTGGTGTCAACACTATACTACTGTACTGTGGTGGTGTCAACACTATACTACTGGACTGTGGTGGTGTCAACACTATACTACTGGACTGTGGTGGTGTCAACACTATACTACTGTACTGTGGTGGTGTCAACACTATCTACTGTACTGGTGTCAACACTATACTACTGTACTGTGGTGGTGTCAACACTATACTACTGTACTGTGGTCGGTGGTGTCAACACTATACTACTGTACTGTGTGGTTCAACACTATACTACTGTACTGTGTGGTGGTGTCAACACTATACTACTGTACTGGGTGGTGTCAACACTATACTTCTGTACTGTGTGGTGGTGTCAACACTATACTACTGTACTGTGGTGGTGGTGTCAACACTATACTACTGTACTGTGGTGGTGTCAACACTATACTACTGTACTGTGGTGGTGTCAACACTATACTACTGTACTGTGTGGTGGTGTCAACACTATACTACTGTACTGTGGTGGTGGTGTCAACACTATACTACTGTACTGTACTGGTGTCAACACTATACTACTGTACTGTGGTTGTGTCAACACTATACTACTGTACTGTGGTGGTGTCAACACTATACTACTGTACTGTGGTGGTGTCAACACTATACTACTGTACTGTGTGGTGGTGTCAACACTATACTACTGTACTGTGGTGGTGTCAACACTATACTACTGTACTGTGTGATGGTGTCAACACTATACTACTGTACTGTGGTGGTGTCCAACACTATACTACTGTACTGTGGTGGTGTCAACACTATACTACTGTACTGTGGTGGTGTCAACACTATACTACTGTACTGTGGTGGTGTCAACACTATACTACTGTACTGTGGTGGTGTCAACACTATACTACTGTACTGTGGTGGTGTCAACACTATACTACTGTACTGGGTGGTGGTGTCAACACTATACTACTGTACTGTGGTGGTGTCAACACTATACTACTGTACTGGGTGGTGGTGTCAACACTATACTACTGTACTGTGTGGTGGTGTCAACACTATACTACTGTACTGTGTGGTGGTGTCAACACTATACTACTGTACTGTGTGATGGTGTCAACACTATACTACTGTACTGTGGTGGTGTCAACACTATACTACTGTACTGTGGTGGTGTCAACACTATACTACTGTACTGTGGTGGTGTCAACACTATACTACTGTACTGTGGTGGTGTCAACACTATACTACTGTACTGTGTGATGGTGTCAACACTATACTACTGTACTGTGGTGGTGTCAACACTATACTACTGTACTGTGTGATGGTGTCAACACTATACTACTGTACTGTGGTGGTGTCAACACTATACTACTGTACTGTGGTGGTGTCAACACTATACTACTGTACTGGGTGGTGTCAACACTATACTACTGTACTGTGGTGGTGGTGTCAACACTATACTACTGTACTGTGGTGGTGTCAACACTATACTACTGTACTGTGGTGGTGTCAACACTATACTACTGTACTGTGGTGGTGTCAACAACTACTGTACTGTGGTGGTGGTGTCAACACTATACTACTGTACTGTACTGGGTGGTGTCAACACTATACTACTGTACTGTGGTGGTGGTGTCAACACTATACTACTGTACTGTGGTGGTGTCAACACTATACTACTGTACTGTGGTGGTGTCAACACTATACTACTGTACTGTGGTGGTGTCAACACTATACTACTGTACTGTGGTGGTGTCAACACTATACTACTGTACTGTGGTGGTGTCAACACTATACTACTGTACTGTGTGGTGTCAACACTATACTACTGTACTGTGGTGGTGTCAACACTATACTACTGTACTGTGGTGGTGTCAACACTATACTACTGTACTGTGGTGGTGTCAACACTATACTACTGTACTGTGGTGGTGTCAACACTATACTACTGTACTGTGGTGGTGTCAACACTATACTACTGTACTGTGTGATGGTGTCAACACTATACTACTGTACTGTGGTGGTGTCAACACTATACTACTGTACTGTGTGATGGTGTCAACACTATACTACTGTACTGTGGTGGTGTCAACACTATACTACTGTACTGTGGTGGTGTCAACACTATACTACTGTACTGTGGTGGTGTCAACACTATACTACTGTACTGTGGTGGTGTCAACACTATACTACTGTACTGTGGTGGTGTCAACACTATACTACTGTACTGTGGTGGTGTCAACACTATACTACTGTACTGTGTGGTGGTGTCAACACTATACTACTGTACTGTGATGGTGTCAACACTATACTACTGTACTGTGGTGGTGTCAACACTATACTACTGTACTGGGTGGTGGTGTCAACACTATACTACTGTACTGTGTGGTGGTGTCAACACTATACTACTGTACTTTGTGGTGGTGTCAACACTATACTACTGTACTGTGGTGGTGTCAACACTATACTACTGTACTGTGGTGGTGTCAACACTATACTACTGTACTGTGGTGGTGTCAACACTATACTACTGTACTGTGGTGGTGTCAACACTATACTACTGTACTGTGGTGGTGTCAACACTATACTACTGTACTGGTGTCAACACTATACTACTGTACTGTGGTGGTGTCAACACTATACTACTGTACTGTGGTGGTGTCAACACTATACTACTCAGTGGAAGGACTGACTGGACTGAGGAGACAGGGAGGTGACTCAGTGGAAGGACTGAGGAGACAGGGAGGTGACTCAGTGGAAGGACTGAGGAGACAGGGAGGTGACTCAGTGGAAGGACTGACTGGACTGAGGAGACAGGGAGGTGACTCAGTGGAAGGACTGAGGAGACAGGGAGGTGACTCAGTGGAAGGACTGAGGAGACAGGGAGGTGACTCAGTGGAAGGACTGAGGAGACAGGGAGGTGACTCAGTGGAAGGACTGAGGAGACAGGGAGGTGACTCAGTGGAAGGACTGAGGAGACAGGGAGGTGACTCAGTGGAAGGACTGAGGAGACAGGGAGGTGACTCAGTGGAAGGACTGAGGAGACAGGGAGGTGACTCAGTGGAAGGACTGAGGAGACAGGGAGGTGACTCAGTGGAAGGACTGAGGAGACAGGGAGGTGACTCAGTGGAAGGACTGAGGAGACAGGGAGGTGACTCAGTGGAAGGACTGAGGAGACAGGGAGGTGACTCAGTGGAAGGACTGAGGAGACAGGGAGGTGACTCAGTGGAAGGACTGACTGGACTGAGGAGACAGGGAGGTGACTCAGTGGAAGGACTGAGGAGACAGGGAGGTGACTCAGTGGAAGGACTGAGGAGACAGGGAGGTGACTCAGTGGAAGGACTGAGGAGACAGGGAGGTGACTCAGTGGAAGGACTGAGGAGACAGGGAGGTGACTCAGTGGAAGGTGCCATAATAACAGACACAGACAATGGGTTTATGCACAAAACACTACACCACATATTGAGAGGGTTGAAAGATACGTTTCAGGAATGTAAACAAACAGAGATTGCTCAGTTTCAGCCTCTTCCTGTTCTTTAGCCTGACAGTTCATTCTGGTGGTTCTGGAAACATTCTTGTTTTATAGCTGCCCCTCCCTGATGGCAGAAAGCCAATACCTCAGGTATATCTATATAGAATACTAGTTATCCAGCCTCTGGCTGAAGAGTGAGGGCTCTATTCATTCTGGATCGCTGAAGTGTTACAGATTGTGCGATAGAAATGTTACGGTAATTTCCAATTGAGCTGAGATATGCAGCGTTTACCGTGAATGCAGTCTCCACTAACACGGTAACATTGCCTTCAATCACGCTGTAACACTGAACTTCTGCGATACGGATTGAATAGAGCCCTGAGTAGAGACCAGGGCCTGTTTTCCCGAAGCGTCTCAGAGTAGGGCTGCTGATTTAGGATCATGCCCCCGTTTTAGTCATTATGATCCAAAACGCATATCATATTATTCATTGTGATCTGATGAAACTGATCCTAGATCAGAACTCCTACTCTGGAACACTTAGTGAATCTGGACCCAGCGATATGAGTGGTGCTCAGGGAGACTTGTTTATCTGTATCCTGTGCCTGCATGCAGTTGGGTTCAGCTCATAAACGCATCAGTGTGCCAAGGAGTTTCATGAAAGCAACATGTGTTTTTTCAAGCGTTCTGCACTCTAGACTACAGTTCACTACTCTACAGCACACTACACTAGGACGGCAGGTAGCCTAGCGGTCACTACACTAGGACGGCAGGTAGCCTAGCGATCACTACACTAGGACGGCAGGTAGCCTAGCGGTCACTACACTAGGACGGCAGGTAGCCTAGCGGTCACTACACTAGGACGGCAGGTAGCCTAGCGGTCACTACACTAGGACGGCAGGTAGCCTAGCGGTCACTACACTAGGACGGCAGGTAGCCTAGCGGTCACTACACTAGGACGGCAGGTAGCCTAGCGGTCACTACACTAGGACGGCAGGTAGCCTAGCGGTCACTACACTAGGACGGCAGGTAGCCTAGCGGTCACTACACTAGGACGGCAGGTAGCCTAGCGGTCACTACACTAGGACGGCAGGTAGCCTAGCGGTCACTACACTAGGACGGCAGGTAGCCTAGCGGTCACTACACTAGGACGGCAGGTAGCCTAGCGGTCACTACACTAGGACGGCAGGTAGCCTAGCGGTCACTACACTAGGACGGCAGGTAGCCTAGCGGTCACTACACTAGGACGGCAGGTAGCCTAGCGGTCACTACACTAGGACGGCAGGTAGCCTAGCGGTTAAGAGCTTTGGGCCAGTAACTGCATATGTCAGTGCCAGTCTGTTGGAGCTATCATGCCAACTCCTTGTCAACCGTTGTCATGCCAACTCCTTGTCAACCATTGTCATGCCAAACATAGATGGACAATGAGCAGAAACACTACCGGTCAAAAGTTTGGACACACCTACTCATTCAAGGGTTTTTCTTTATTTATACTATTTTCTACATTGTAGAATAATAGTGAAGACATCAAAACTATGAAATAACACATATGGAATAATGTAATAACCAAAAAAATTGTTAAACAAATCAGAATATATTTTATATTTGAGATTCTTCAAATAGTCACCCTTTGCCTTGATGACAGCTTTGCACACTCTTGGCATTCTCTCAACCAGCTTCACCTGGAATGCTTTTCCAACAGTCATGAAGGAGTTCCCACATATGCTGAGCACTTGTTGACAGCTTTTCCTTCACTCTGCGGTCCGACTCATCCCAAACCATCTCAATTTGGTTGAGGTCAGGGGATTGTGGAGGCCAGGTCATCTGATGCAGCACTCCATCACTCTCCTCCTTGGTCAAATAGCACTTACACAGCCTGGAGGTGTGTTGGGTCATTGCCCTGTTGAAAAACAAATGATAGTCCCACTAAGCCCAAACCAGAAGTGATGGCGTGTCGCTGCATATTGTGGTAGCCATGCTGGTTAAGTGTGCCTTGAATTCAAATATATCACAGCAAGTCTCGTCTTCTTATTGGTGTCCTTTAGTAGTGGTTTCTTTGCTGCAATTTCAAATAAAATAAAATGTTATTTGCCACATGCGCCGAATACAACAGGTGTAGACGTTACAGTGAAATGCTTACTTATTAGCCCTTAACCAACAATGCATTTTTTTTTAAGGAAAAAAAAAAGGAAAAGCAAATAACTAAAGAGTAGCAGTAAAATAAAATAACAGTAGGGAGGCTAAATAATAATATAATAATATGCCATTTAGCAGACACTTTTATCCAAAGCGACTTACAGTCATGTGCACATACATTTTTACGTATGGGTGGTCCCGGGGATCGAACCCACTACCCTGGCGTTACAAGCGCCATGCTCTACCAATTGAGCTACAGAGGACCACAGGGGGGTACCAGTGCAGAGTCAATGTGCGGGGGCACCGGCTAGTCGAGGTAATTGAGGTAATATGTACATGTAGGTAGAGTTAAAGTGACTATGCATAGATAATAAACAGAGAGTAGCAGCAGCGTAAAAGAGGGGGTGGGGGGGCAATGCAAATAGTCCGGGTAGCCATTTGATTAGATGTTCAGGAGTCTTATGGCTTGGGGGTAGAAGTTGTTGAGAAGCCTTTTGGACCTAGACTTGGCGCTCCGGTACCGCTTGCCGTGCGGTAGCAGAGAGAACAGTCTATGACTAGGGTGGCTGGAGTCTTTGACAATTTTGAGGGCCTTCATTTACATTACATTTACATTTACGTCATTTAGCAGACACTCTTATCCAGAGCGACTTACAAATTGGTGCATTCACTTTATAGCCAGTGGGATAACCACTTTACAATTATTATTATTATTATTATTATTATTATTATTATTTTTTTTTTGGGGGGGGGGTGGGGTGGGGTAAGGGGGGGTTAGAAGGATAACTTTATCCTATCCCAGGTGTTCCTTAAAGAGGTGGGGTTTCAAATGTCTCCGGAAGGTGGTGAGTGACTCCGCTGTCCTGGCGTCGTGAGGGAGCTTGTTCCACCATTGGGGTGCCAGAGCAGCGAACAGTTTTGACTGGGCTGAGCGGGAACTGTGCTTCAGCAGAGGTAGGGGAGCCAGCAGGCCAGAGGTGGATGAACGCAATGCCCTCATTTGGGTGTAGGGACTGATCAGAGCCTGAAGGTACGGAGGTGCCGTTCCCCTCACAGCTCCGTAGGCAAGCACCATGGTCTTGTAGCAGATGCGAGCTTCAACTGGAAGCCAGTGTAGTGTGCGGAGGAGCGGGGTGACGTGAGAGAACTTGGGAAGGTTGAACACCAGACGGGCTGCGGCAATCTGGATGAGTTGTAGGGGTTTAATGGCACAGGCAGGGAGCCCAGCCAACAGCGAGTTGCAGTAACCCAGACGGGAGATGACAAGTGCCTGGATTAGGACCTGTGCCGCTTCCTGTGTAAGGCAGGGTCATACTCTCCGAATGTTGTAAAGCATGAACCTACAGGATCGGGTCACCGCCTTGATGTTAGCGGAGAACGCCTGGTATAGAGGTCCTGGATGGCAGGAAGCTTGGCCCCAGTTATGTACTGGGCCGTACGCACTACCCTCTGTAATGCCTTGCGGTTGGAGGCCGAGCAGTTGCCATACCAGGCGGTGATGCAACCAGTCGGGTTGCTCTCGATGGTGCAGCTGTATAACTTTTTGAGGATCTGAGGACCCATGCCAAATCTTTTCAGTCTCCTGAGGAGGAATAGGCTTTGTCGTGCCCTCTTCACGACTGTCTTGGTGTGTTTGGACCATGATAGTTTGTTGGTGATGTGAACACCAAGGAACTTGAAGCTCTCAACCTGTTTCACTACAGCCCCGTCGGTGAGAATGGGGGAGTGCTCAGTCCTCTTTTTTTCCCCCTGTAGTCTACAATCATCTCCTTTGTCTTGGTCACATTGAGGGAGAGGTTGTTGTCCTGGCACCACCCGGCCATGTCTCTGACCTCCTCCCTATATGCTGTCTCATCGTTGTCGGTGATCAGACCTACCACTGTTGTGTTGTCGGCAAATTTAATGATGGTGTTGGAGTCGTGCGTGGCCACGCAGTCATGGGTGAACAGGGAGTACAGGAGGGGACTGAGCACGCACCCCTGAGGGGCCCCCGTGTTGAGGATCAGCAGATGTGTTGTTACCTAAACTGCGTTGCCTCTTCAGAAAGTTGAAGTGAAATACGATTCACTGTTACGTCACCTCCCTGTCTCCTCAGTCGATTCACTGATGCATTTTGTTTAATCTGGTCCATATTAATACATGTTCTAATACGTTTTTCCTGCTACATTTTTCAATGTTGTTGAATTCGGTTTGAAGGTTTACTGTCTGGATTCTGTGATTCCGTTCTCTGCAGATTTGAAATGGTATTGTAGTTATTATCGCTGCTGTAGAGCCAGTCTATGTGAAGCGGTGTTGCAATAACATAATGCATCTGCTTTTCCCTCATCCATGTTATTTATTCAAGCTGAATAAAAGGAAACATATGGTGACATATAATACTGAAATACTTTCCCCCAGAATGATCATATAATACTGAAATACTTTCCCCCAGAATGATCATATAATAGTGAAATAATTTCCCCCAGAATAATTCTGACCTCAGTGTTGTATATCATAGGATGATGTTCCTGACTGTGGTGTTCTCTTCTGGATAATGTAACCCCTGATCCAGTCTGCTGTACGATGATGTCCTAACCCCCTGACCCTTAACTCACACTCTCTTTCTCCAGATGACCGGTCTTGTGTCATGTCCCAGCGGTCTGCTAGTCATTGGCCTCTGCCTCGCACTTTCCTCCGTCAACGCCCAGTCAGCGATATGGACCAATGAAGGTAAGAGACACTAACCCTAACCCAAACCCCTTACAGCTCCCCTGTAAGATATGGACCAATAACGTAAAGACTAAATCAGCCCTAATGTATAACAGTGCTCTACCCTGCACCTTAGAGACTGCTGCCCTGTGTACCGTTGAAGTCGGAAGTTTACATACACCTTAGGCAAATACATTTAAACTCAGTTTTTCACAATTCCTGACATTTAATCCTAGTACAAATTCCCTGTTTTAGGTCAGTTAGGATCACCACTTTATTTTAAGAATGTGAAATGTCAGAATAATAGTAGAGAGAATTATTTATTTAAGCTTTTATTTCTTTCATCACATTCCCAGTGGGTCAGAAGTTTACATGCACTCAATTAGTATTTGGTAGCATTGCCTTTAAATTGTTTAACTTGTGTCAAACGTTTAGGGCAGCCTTCCACAAGCTTCCCACAATAAGTTGGGTGAATTTTGGCCCATTCCTCCTGACAGAGCTGGTGTAACTGAGTCAGGTTTGTAGGCCTCCTTGCTCGCACACGCTTTTTCAGTTCTGCCCACAACTTTTCTATAGGACTGAGGTCAGGGCTTTGTGATGGCCACTCCAATACCTTGACTTTGTTGTCCTTAAGCCATTTTGCCACAACTTTGGAAGTATGCTTGGGGTCATTGTCCATTTGGAAGACCCATTTGCGACCAAGCTTTAACTTCCTGACTGATGTCTTGAGATGTTGCTTCAATATATCCACATCATTTTCCTTCCTCATGATGCCATTTATTTTGTGAAGTGCACCAGTCCCTCCTGCAGCAAAGCACCCCCTCAGCATGATGCTGCCACCCACGTGCTTTTCCAACAGTCATGAAGGAGTTCCCACATATGCTGAGCACTTGTTGGCTGCTTTTCCTTCACTCTGCCGTCAAAATCATCCCAAACCATCTCAATTGGGTTGAGGTCGGGGGATTGTGGACGCCAGGTCATCTGATCCAGCATTCCATCACTCTCCTTCTTGGTCAATAGCCCTTACACAGCCTGAAGTTGAGTTGGGTCATTGTCCTGTTGAAAAACAAATGATAGTCCCACTAAGCCCAAACCAGATGTGATGGCGTGTCGCTGCAGATTGTGGTAGCCATGTTGGTTAAGTGTGCCTTGAATTCTAAATAAATCACGGCCAGTGTCACCAGCAAAGCACCCCAACACCATAACAACTCCTCCTCCATGCTTTACGGTGGGAACTACACATGCGGAGATCATCCGTTCACCTACTCTGTGTCTCACAAAGACACGGCGGTTGGAACCAAAAATCTCCAATTTGGACTCCAGACCAAAGGACACATTTCCACCAGTCTAATGTCCATTGCTCATGTTTCTTGGCCCAAGCAGGTCTCTTCTTCTAATTGGTGTCCTTTAGTAGTGGTTTCTTTGCAGCAATTCGAACATGAGGCATGACTAACACAGTCTCCTCTGAACAGTTGATGTGTCTGTTACTTGAACTCTGTGAAGCATTTATTTGGGCTGCAATTTTAGAGGTTGGTAACTCTAATGAACTTGTCCTCTGCAGCAGAGGTAACTCTGGGTCTTCCATTCCTGTGGTGGTCCTCATGAGAGCCAGTTTCATCATAGCGCTTGATGGTTTTTGCAACTGCACTTCAAAAAACTCAAATTTCTTGAAATGTTCCATATTGACTGACCTTCATGTCTTAAAGTAATGATGGACTGTCGTTTCTCTTTGCTTATTTGAGCTGTTCTTGCCATAATATGGACTTGGTCTTTTACCAAATAGGGCTATCTTCTGGATACCACCCCTACCTTGTCTCAACACAACTGATTGGCTCAAATGCATTAAGAAGGAATTAAATTCCACAAATTAACTTTTAACAAGGCACACCTGTTAATTGAAATGCATTCCAGGTGACTACCTCATGAAGCTGGTTGAGAGAATGCCAAGAGTGTGCAAAGCTGTCATCAAGGCAAAATGTGGCTATTAGAAGAATCTCAAATATAAAATATATTTTGATTTGTTTAACACTTTTCTGGTTACTACATGATTCCACATGTGTTATTAGATTTGATGTCTTCACTATTATTCTACAATGTAGAAAATAGTAAAAATAAAGAAAAACCCTGGAATGAGTAGGTGTGTCCAAACTTTTGACTGTTACTATATGTGCATATTATGTGTGAGTAAACAGAGAGTGTTTGTGTGAGTACGCAAGGCCCTGCATAGAGACGGAGCAAAACAAAAAATAAAAGGTCAATAAAGATACAACTCTGCCCCATTGATGTACTGGGCTGTCCGCACCACCTGATATAGAGGTCCTGGATAGCAGGGAACTCTGCCCCATTGATGTACTGGGCTGTCTGCACCACCTGATATAGAGGTCCTGGACAGCAGGGAACTCTGCCCCATTGATGTACTGGGCTGTTCGCACCAACCTCTGTAGCGCCATGCGATCGAGGGCAGTGCTATTGCCATACCAGGCAGTGATGCAGCCAGTCAAAATACTCTCAATGGTGCAGCTGTAGAACGTTTTGAGGATTTGAGGGCCCCCATGTCAAACTTGTTCAACCTCCTGATGTTTTTCAAGGGCTTCTTCACGGCTGTGCGTGTGTGTTTGGACCATTTTAAGTCTTTAGTGATTTGTACTCAGAGGAACTTGAAGCTCTCAAAAAGTTATACAGCTGCACCATCGAGTGCATCCTGACCGGTTGCATCACTGCCTGGTATGGCAGCTGCTCGGCATCTGACCTTAAGGCGCTACAGAGGGTAGTACGTACGGCCCAGTACATCACTGGGGCCAAGCTTCCTGACATCCAGGACCTTTATACCAGGCGGTGTCAGAGGAAGGCCCAAAAAATTGTCAAAGACTCCAGCCACCCAAGTCATAGACTGTTCTCTTTGCTACTGCACGGCAAGCGGTATCGGAGCGCCAAGTCTAGGTCCAAAAGGCTCTTTAACAGCTTTTACCCCCAAGTCATAAGACTGCTGAACAATTAATGAAATGGCCACCGGGACTATTGGCATCAACTCTATTTTCTTAAAACTGCACTGTTGGTTAAGGGCTTGTAAGTAAGCATTTCACGGTAAGGTCTACACCTGCTTTATTCGGCGCATGTGACAAATAAAAATGAATTTGATTTGATTATCAGTTTATTTGACTATTGTCTCATTCATTTCAGCTATTTGAGGTTTTTAGTATAGTTGTCTAATGTTGGTATATTATTCTGTTTTAATGTTACTCCTCAATCACTATGATAAATATCATAGTTTTTCTTTAGTGTATTTTTAACAGAGCTGAGATTTACTTTGAAGTGTAAAGTGTAAGAATAATGAAATCAGTCAATGACATCTACCATCTACCACCTACCATCTACCACCTACCACCTACCACCTACCACCTACCACCTACCATCTACCATCTACCACCTACCACCTACCACCTACCATCTACCATCTACCATCTACCATCTACCATCTACCACAGTAGATGTTTTATACAACAGCCTTCTGTGTTCTCTTTTCGACTCCATCCGCAATCAAACGCCAGATTTTTCTCCATCTCCTTAGCTATCATACTCTGCTTCCACCGGGCATTCCACTGATTTTAAAACTCGGTCCTCCAGAAAGTGGAGAGCCGTAGCAACACTTTCACAGTTCTTCATGATATCTTTCAAAAAAAGCGGCTTTAGAAAGGATTACCTACACATACTAAGCAGTTCATGTTATAGACAGAAGTGTGCTACGTGGTAAACCAATCCGGACTCATCTCTCGCCATGTCCAGCCCATCCATTATAACAGCCAATCATGGCTAGTGGGAAGGTTCCTGACTTTTTCTGTGGCTAAACCAACTAGGCTCGTAATTTAACAATTTTATTTGTATTTACAGATGGCATACAAGTTTGTTATTAAGCCACATGAAAGTTCACGTTCCAGAAGTTTCTGTTTCTGCCAAAAAACGATTTAGATTTTTTTACCCTCAAATGCCTCTCCTGTGAAGTAGTGAAACTAGTCAATTTTTACAAATTAATTAAAAATGAAAAGCTGAAATGTCTTCATTCAATAATTATTCAACCCCTTTGTTATGGATAGCCTAAATAAGTTCATGAGTAAAAATGTGCTTAACATTCATAATAAGTTGCACTGTGTGCAAAAATTGTGTTTAAAATGATTTTTGAATGACTACCTCATCTCTGTACCACACACATACAGTTATCTGTAAGGTCCCTCAGTTGAGCAGTGAATTTCAAACACAGATTCAACCACAAAGACCAGGGAGGCTTTCCAATGCCTCACAAAGAAGGGCACCTATTTGATAGATGGGTAAAAATGAAAAAAAGCAGACATTGAATATCCCTTTGAGCATGGTGAAGTTATTAATTACACTTTGGATGGTGTATCAATACACTCAGTCACTACAAGGATACAGGCGTCCTTCCTAACTCAATTGCCGGAAAGGAAGGAAACCGCTCTCAGGGATTTCACCATGAGGCCAACGGTGACTGTAAAACAGTTAGAGAGTTTAATGGCTGTGATAGGAGAAAATGGAGGATGGATCAACAACATTGTAGTTACTCCACAATACTAACCTATTTGACAGAGTGAAAAGAAGGAAGCCTGTACAGAATACAAATGTTCAAAAAAATGCATCCTGTTTGCAACAAGGCACTAAAGTAAAACTGCAAAAAATGTGGCAAAGAAATTATCTTCCTCAATACAAAGCGTTACGTTTAGGGCATATCCAACATATCACTGAGAACCATGCTTCATATTTTAAAGGATCATGTTATGGGTATGCTTGTCATCGGCGAGGACAAGGGCATTTTTTAGGATAAAAAGAAACGTAATGGAGCTCAGCACAGGCAAAATCCTAGAGGAAAACCTGGTTCAGTCTGCTTTCCACCAGACACTGGGAGATGAATTCACCTTTCAGCAGGACAATAACCTAAAACACAAGGCCAAATATAGACTGGAGTTGGTTACCAAGACCTCATTGAATGTTCCTAAGTGGTCTAGTTACAGTTTTGACTTAAATCTGATTGAAAATCTACGGCAAGACTTGAAAATGGCTTTAGTAATGATCAACAACCAACTTGATGGCGCTTGAAGAATTTTTATAAGAATAATGGGCAAATGTTGCACAATCCAGGTGTGGAAAGCTCTTAGAGACTTACCCAGAAAGACTCACAGCTGTAATCGCTGCCAAAGGTGATTATAACATGTATTGACTCAGGGGTGTGAATTCTTATGTAAGTGAGATATTTCAGTATTTCATTTTCAATTCATTTGCAAACAATTCTAAAAACAAGTTTTCACTTTGTCATTATGGGGTATTGAGTGTAGATGGGTGAGATTTTTTGTTGTTGATTTAATCCATATTGAATCCGTTCTGTAACACAACACAATGAATACTGTCTGAAGGCACCTATTCGGCTGCAAACGGTAGTTTACAAATCCTGACTGTCCTGAAGACTTATGGGAGGACTGTAACTGTTTATAGATGGTTGCTATGTAACAGCAGCCACAACAGGAAGCTCTACCATGTCTTTGTGTAGAGAGACTATACTTTAGGTCATAGAGGTTGTAAATCCTGAAGCTCTTACATCTCTGCCTTGTCTAGTTTCAGATGTTCAGTATGGGAGGCTGGGGTCCAACGTCACGCTGGTGTGTGGAGCGGCACTGGACAGGTATGTTCCCTATGCAGGGCTCTGGGGGGGTCTGGGATGGGGATGTTCCCTATACAGGGCTCTGGGGGGGTCTGGGATGGGGATGTTCCCTATACAGGGCTCTGGGGGGGTCTAGGATGGGGATGTTCCCTATACAGGGCTCTGGGGGGGTCTGGACAGGTATGTTCCCTATGCAGGGCTCTGGGGGGGTCTGGACAGGTATGTTCCCTATGCAGGGCTCTGGGGGGGTCTGGGATGGGGATGTTCCCTATACAGGGCTCTGGGGGGGTCTGGACAGGTATGTTCCCTATACAGGGCTCTGGGGGGGGGGGGTCTGGGATGGGGATGTTCCCTATACAGGGCTCTTGGGGGGTCTGGACAGGTATGTTCCCTATACAGGGCTCTGGGGGGGTCTGGACAGGTATGTTCCCTATACAGGGCTCTGGGGGGGTCTGGACAGGTATGTTCCCTATACAGGGCTCTGGGGGGGTCTGGACAGGTATGTTCCCTATACAGGGCTCTGGGAGGGGTCTGGGATGGGGATGTTCCCTATACAGGGCTCTGGGGGGGTCTGGACAGGTATGTTCCCTATACAGGGCTCTGGGGGGGTCTGGGATGGGGATGTTCCCTATACAGGGCTCTGGGGGGGGTCTGGACAGGTATGTTCCCTATACAGGGCTCTGGGGGGGTCTGGACAGGTATGTTCCCTATACAGGGCTCTGGGATGGGGATGTTCCCTATACAGGGCTCTGGGGGGGGTCTGGACAGGTATGTTCCCTATACAGGGCTCTGGGGGGGTCTGGACAGGTATGTTCCCTATACAGGGCTCTGGGATGGGGATGTTCCCTATACAGGGCTCTGTAAGGGGATCTGGGATGGGGATGTTCCCTATACAGGGCTCTGTAAGGGGATCTGGGATGGGGGTGTTCCCTATGCATAACTAGCTCTGGGGGGGTCTGGGATGGGAGGTCTGGGATGGGGATGTTCCCTATACAGGGCTCTGTAAGGGGATCTGGGATGGGGATGTTCCCTATGCATAACTAGCTCTGGGGGGGTCTGGGATGGGAGGTCTGGGATGGGGATGTTCCCTATACAGGGCTCTGTAAGGGGATCTGGGATGGGGATGTTCCCTATGCATAACTAGCTCTGGGGGGGTCTGGGATGGGAGGTCTGGGATGGGGATGTTCCCTATACAGGGCTCTGGGGGGGTCTGGACAGGTATGTTCCCTATACAGGGCTCTGGGGGGGTCTGGACAGGTATGTTCCCTATACAGGGCTCTGGGGGGGTCTGGACAGGTATGTTCCCTATACAGGGCTCTGGGAGGGGTCTGGGATGGGGATGTTCCCTATACATTGGCTCTGGGGGGGTCTGGACAGGTATGTTCCCTATACAGGGCTCTGGGGGGGTCTGGGATGGGGATGTTCCCTATACAGGGCTCTGGGGGGGGTCTGGACAGGTATGTTCCCTATACAGGGCTCTGGGGGGGTCTGAAAAGGTATGTTCCCTATACAGGGCTCTGGGATGGGGATGTTCCCTATACAGGGCTCTGGGGGGGGTCTGGACAGGTATGTTCCCTATACAGGGCTCTGGGGGGGTCTGGACAGGTATGTTCCCTATACAGGGCTCTGGGATGGGGATGTTCCCTATACAGGGCTCTGTAAGGGGATCTGGGATGGGGATGTTCCCTATACAGGGCTCTGTAAGGGGATCTGGGATGGGGGTGTTCCCTATGCATAACTAGCTCTGGGGGGGTCTGGGATGGGAGGTCTGGGATGGGGATGTTCCCTATACAGGGCTCTGTAAGGGGATCTGGGATGGGGATGTTCCCTATGCATAACTAGCTCTGGGGGGGTCTGGGATGGGAGGTCTGGGATGGGGATGTTCCCTATACAGGGCTCTGTAAGGGGATCTGGGATGGGGATGTTCCCTATGCATAACTAGCTCTGGGGGGGTCTGGGATGGGAGGTCTGGGATGGGGATGTTCCCTATACAGGGCTCTGTAAGGGGATCTGGGATGGGGATGTTCCCTATACAGGGCTCTGTAAGGGGATCTGGGATGGGGATGTTCCCTATGCATAACTAGCTCTGGGGGGGTCTGGGATGGGAGGTCTGGGATGGGGATGTTCCCTATACAGGGCTCTGTAAGGGGATCTGGGATGGGGATGTTCCCTATGCATAACTAGCTCTGGGGGGGTCTGGGATGGGAGGTCTGGGATGGGGATGTTCCCTATACAGGGCTCTGTAAGGGGATCTGGGATGGGGATGTTCCCTATACAGGGCTCTGTAAGGGGATCTGGGATGGGGATGTTCCCTATACAGGGCTCTGTAAGGGGATCTGGGATGGGGATGTTCCCTATACAGGGCTCTGTAAGGGGATCTGGGATGGGGATGTTCCCTATACAGGGCTCTGTAAGGGGATCTGGGATGGGGATGTTCCCTATGCATAACTAGCTCTGGGGGGGTCTGGGATGGGAGGTCTGGGATGGGGATGTTCCCTATACAGGGCTCTGTAAGGGGATCTGGGATGGGGATGTTCCCTATACAGGGCTCTGTAAGGGGATCTGGGATGGGGATGTTCCCTATACAGGGCTCTGTAAGGGGATCTGGGATGGGGATGTTCCCTATACAGGGCTCTGTAAGGGGATCTGGGATGGGGATGTTCCCTATACAGGGCTCTGTAAGGGGATCTGGGATGGGGATGTTCCCTATACAGGGCTCTGTAAGGGGATCTGGGATGGGGATGTTCCCTATACAGGGCTCTGTAAGGGGATCTGGGATGGGGATGTTCCCTATGCATAACTAGCTCTGGGGGGGTCTGGGATGGGAGGTCTGGGATGGGGATGTTCCCTATACAGGGCTCTGTAAGAGGATCTGGGATGGGGATGTTCCCTATACAGGGCTCTGTAAGGGGATCTGGGATGGGGATGTTCCCTATACAGGGCTCTGTAAGGGGATCTGGGATGGGGATGTTCCCTATACAGGGCTCTGTAAGGGGATCTGGGATGGGGATGTTCCCTATACAGGGCTCTGTAAGGGGATCTGGGATGGGGATGTTCCCTATACAGGGCTCTGTAAGGGGATCTGGGATGGGGATGTTCCCTATACAGGGCTCTGTAAGGGGATCTGGGATGGGGATGTTCCCTATGCATAACTAGCTCTGGGGGGGTCTGGGATGGGAGGTCTGGGATGGGGATGTTCCCTATACAGGGCTCTGTAAGGGGATCTGGGATGGGGATGTTCCCTATACAGGGCTCTGTAAGGGGATCTGGGATGGGGATGTTCCCTATACAGGGCTCTGTAAGGGGATCTGGGATGGGGATGTTCCCTATACAGGGCTCTGTAAGGGGATCTGGGATGGGGATGTTCCCTATACAGGGCTCTGTAAGGGGATCCGGGATGGGGATGTTCCCTATACAGGGCTCTGTAAGGGGATCTGGGATGGGGATGTTCCCTATACAGGGCTCTGTAAGGGGATCTGGGATGGGGATGTTCCCTATACAGGGCTCTGTAAGGGGATCTGGGATGGGGATGTTCCCTATGCATAACTAGCTCTGGGGGGGTCTGGGATGGGAGGTCTGGGATGGGGATGTTCCCTATGCAGGGCTCTGTAAGGGGATCTGGGATGGGGATGTTCCCTATACAGGGCTCTGTAAGGGGATCTGGGATGGGGATGTTCCCTATGCATAACTAGCTCTGGGGGGGTCTGGGATGGGAGGTCTGGGATGGGGATGTTCCCTATGCAGGGCTCTGTAAGGGGATCTGGGATGGGGATGTTCCCTATACAGGGCTCTGTAAGGGGATCTGGGATGGGGATGTTCCCTATACAGGGCTCTGTAAGGGGATCTGGGATGGGGATGTTCCCTATACAGGGCTCTGTAAGGGGATCTGGGATGGGGATGTTCCCTATACAGGGCTCTGTAAGGGGATCTGGGATGGGGATGTTCCCTATACAGGGCTCTGTAAGGGGATCTGGGATGGGGATGTTCCCTATACAGGGCTCTGTAAGGGGATCTGGGATGGGGATGTTCCCTATGCATAACTAGCTCTGGGGGGGTCTGGGATGGGGATGTTCCCTATACAGGGCTCTGGGGGGGTCTAGGATGGGGATGTTCCCTATGCATAACTAGCTCTGGGGGGGTCTGGGATGGGGATGTTCCCTATACAGGGCTCTGGGGGGGTCTAGGATGGGGATGTTCCCTATGCATAACTAGCTCTGGGGGGGTCTGGGATGGGGATGTTCCCTATACAGGGCTCTGTAAGGGGATCTGGGATGGGGATGTTCCCTATACAGGGCTCTGGGGGGGTCTAGGATGGGGATGTTCCCTATGCATAACTAGCTCTGGGGGGGTCTGGGATGGGGATGTTCCCTATACAGGGCTCTGGGGGGGTCTAGGATGGGGATGTTCCCTATACAGGGCTCTTGGGGGGTCTAGGATGGGGATGTTCCCTAGGCATAACTAGCTCTGGGGTGTCAGTCAGTCTATTTTAGGACATATTGTCCTTTCTCCTGGAGGTCATTCTACCATGTGACTAATGCTTAGCCCCTAGCAGTTAAACCTCTTAAGTCAACTACATGTATTGATCATGAGATGACCATGAACAATAACTAGAAATGCTGCACACTCCAAGAAAGGTTAGAATCTCATCTTTCTGATAAAAATAGTTATACATTGCTGAGGTGTGGTCACTTTTGAGGACACAAGCTCAAGTACACAGTACAAATATAAAGACATATATCCTATTCAATAAATGACAGATTTCCTATTCAACAAAACTGTATGAATAAGGCTTGAAATGACTTATAAACGTTCTAAATATAGTATAATCACATTTTAAAACCACTAACTCTAAGATTTCACCTTCCCTATAACTGTAAAATACATAATTGTATGTTCAGTGTTAGAGTAAATTTGCATATTTTCTAAATGTTTTTGATCAAAACATCTGAACGTCACACTGAGCTCTAGCTCGGCTTCCTGGACTCGTTAGGAACTCACCTTTCATCTCATATTAATAATATTGTCCATCTACGACAAACAGAAAGTGTTTGTTGTTAAAAATCTATGAATTATTTTAGATTAATGGCTATAAATTCAACCTCTGAATGTGCTACAGTGATGAAACCATTCTCTCCTGCTGCACTACGATGTAAGGATTGCAGGCCATTAATCTAAATGTGGCTGTGACATAGGGTTCAGCCAGGAAGTGGTGTAGTGGTCTAAGGCGTGGTGCAGTGGTCGAATCCAGGCTCTGTCGTAGCCGGCCGCGACCGGGAGACCCATGGGGCACAATTGGCCCAGCGTCGTCCAGGGTAGGGGAGGGAATGGCCGGCAGGGATGTAGCTCAGTTGGTAGAGCATGGCGTTTGCAACGCCAGGGTTGTGGGTTCGAATCCCACGGGGGGCCAGTATGAAAAATAAAAAAATAATGTATGCACTCACTAACTGTAAGTCGCTCTGGATAAGAGCGTCTGCTAAATGACTAAAATGTATATGTAAGAGCCAATGAAATGGCAAGAGGGACATCCCAGCTTCAAGTGGTTTCAGATTTCACATCCTACTTCACACAGGCACAAAACATATACTACTGTGTCCGTGGGAACCAGGGCTATCCCTCAATGCAAGCCATTTCCATCCACATTGTCCACAGACATCATAATGTCTCTGCAGGACATCAGTGGAGTGGCGTCTGAACAGGAGGTCCGTGTTACCATGGCAGCACCGAGTGACATCAGATGGTCATCTGGTCCTCCTGCATGCCGACCACACCGCTGAGGGGAACTACAGCTGCAGTGATGACCAGGGATTCCTCATCCAGACAACCCGACTCAGGCTGGGGCGTAAGTCTCCCCTTCCCTCTACCACGCTAGATAGATTCATAGACTCAGGCTGAGACCTAAGTTGTAATATTAATCATTCCTTGGAAAGGATACCGGGGAGAGCTGCAGTCAGGGAACAATAACAACAGTTCCCTTCAGCTCCCAGCACTTCATTCGTCGGACAGGAAATGACAACGTCAGTCCATTCAGCTTCCTGATAAGAGGGGCAAGGCCAGAGACTTGACCACTTGAATAAGACAGAGAGAGGACCAGTAGTATTATTTATACACACATTGAGCTGTGAGGAATCCCATCGTTGTAAACCTTTATGTATTGGGTTGTTGAGTATTTGTAGGTGTATCATCTTCAGAAAGACTGAGTCCCAGTGTGTAGATATTGTGATCATCATTTCTCCTCTCTTCTTCCTCAGATCCCCCCGGGCTGCTCAATGTTTCCTGTCGTGTGTCCAATCACAGCCTGGTATTGTGTTCATGGGTGGAGTCTGTGAAGACCCACCTGCCTGCCCAGTACCACGCCTCCTACAGGTAAGCCACCGTCCTCTCCTTTCCTACCGTACACAGATATAATGGTGTTGATGGTGAAGGACCTCCCTCTCTCCTCTCTCCCCCCCCCCAGGGGTAATAAAAGCCAGGTGAGGATGTGTGTGGTGTCCTCTCCCACCCAGAGACAGTGTACCATCTCAGACCCCACCATGTGGCAGCAATACCATGACATCAACATCACAGAGACCAACCCTCTGGGGTCACATACCACCATCCTCATGGTCAAGTTACACGAGCTCTGTAGGTCACAACCTCATCTGGACACTGTGTCTTTACCTGTCTGTCTTTACCTGTCTGTCTTTACCTGTCTTTACCCGTCTGTCTGTACCTGTCTGTCTTTACCCGTCTGTCTTTACCTGTCTGTCTTTACCTGTCTGTCTTTACCTGTCTGTACCTGTCTGTCTTTACCTGTCTGTCTTTACCCGTCTGTCTTTACCTGTCTGTACCCGTCTGTCTTTACCTGTCTGTCTTTACCCGTCTGTCTTTACCTGTCTGTACCTGTCTGTACCCGTCTGTCTGTACCTGTCTGTACCTGTCTGTCTTTACCTGTCTGTCTGTACCTGTCTGTCTTTACCTGTCTGTCTTTACCCGTCTGTCTTTACCTGTCTGTCTTTACCCGTCTGTCTTTACCTGTCTGTCTGTACCTGTCTGTCTTTACCCGTCTGTCTTTACCCGTCTGTCTTTACCTGTCTGTCTTTACCTGTCTGTCTTTACCTGTCTGTCTGTACCCGTCTGTCTTTACCTGTCTGTCTTTACCTGTCTGTCTTTACCTGTCTGTCTGTACCTGTCTGTCTTTACCTGTCTGTACCCATCTGTCTTTACCTGTCTGTACCCGTCTGTACCCGTCTGTCTGTACCTGTCTGTACCTGTCTGTACCTGTCTGTACCTGTCTGTACCCGTCTGTACCCGTCTGTCTTTACCTGTCTGTACCCGCCTGTACCCGTCTGTCTGTACCTGTCTGTACCTGTCTGTCTGTACCTGTCTGCCTGTACCTGTCTGTCTGTACCTGTCTGTCTTTACCTGTCTTGGCTTTACCTGTCTGTATGTATGTTTGTCTGTCTGTCTGTACCCATCTGTCTTGACCTGTCTGTCTTTACCTGTCTATACCTGTCTTTATTTACCTGTCTGTACCTGTGTGTCTTTACCTGTCTGTACCTGTCTGTCTTTACCTGTCTGTACCCGTCTGTCTTTACCTGTCTGTACCCGTGTGTTTTTACCTGTCTAAACCCATCTGTCTTTACCTGTCCGTACCTGTCTGTCTTTACCTGTCTGTACCTGTCTGTCTTTACCTGTCTGTCTGTCTGTATGTCAGTCTGTACCCGTGTGTCTGTAACTGAATGTACCTGTCTCAATCAAATCAATCAAATGTATTTATAAAGCCCTTTTTACATCACCCCTGGGCCAACTACACTCAATCATAGGACCTACTGAAGAGATTAGTCTACAGTAAAGACTTAAAGGCCAAGACCGAGTCTGCGTCTCTCACATGGATAGGCAGACCATTCCATAAAAATGGAGCTCTATAGGAGAAAGCCTCCAGCTGTTTGCTTGGAAATTCTAAGGACAACAATGGGGCCTGCGTCTTGTGACCGTAGCGTACGTGTAGGTATGTACGGCAGGACCAAATCAGAGAGATAGGTAGGAGCAAATCCATGTAATGCTTTGTAGGTTAGCAGTAAAACCTTGAAATCAGCCCTGGCCTTAACAGGAAGCCAGTGTAGAGAGGCTAGCACTGGAGTAATATGATCACATGGTTCTAGTCAAGATTCTAGCAGCCGTGTTTAGCACTAACTGAAGTGTAGTTAGTGCTTTATCCGTGTAGCCGGAGAGTAGAGCATTGCCATAGTATAATCTTGAAGTGACAAAAGCATGGATTAGCTTTTCTGCATAATTTTGCAATGTTACGAAGATGTAAAAAGGCTGCTCTTGAAATATTTTTGATATGTTCGTCAAAAGAGAGATCAAGGTCCAGAGTAACATCGAGGTCCCTCACGGTTTCATTTGAGACGACTGTACAACCATCGAGATTCATTGTCAGATCCGACAGCAGATGTCTTTGTTTCTTGGGACCTAGAACTAGGATCTCTGTTTTGTCCGAGTATAAAAGTAACACATTTTCCGCCATCCACTTCCTGATGTCTGAAACACGCCTGGTGGGCAATTCTGGGGCTTCACCATGTTTCGTCAAAATGTACAGCTGTGTGTCGTCCGCATAGCAGCAAAAGTTGACATTGTGTTTCCGAATGACGTCACCAAGAGGTAGCATATATAGTGAAAACAATAGTGGTCCTAGAATGGAACCTTGATTAACACTGAAACTTACCATTGTAACTGCCTGTACCTGCCTGTACCTGTCTGTACCCATCTGTACCCGTCTGTACCCGTCTGTCTCGCTGTATGTACAGTGGTACAAAAAGTATTTAGTCAGCCACCAATTGTGCAAGTTCTCCCACTTAAAAAGATGAGAGAGGCCTGTAATTTTCATCATAGGTACACGTCAACTATGACAGACAAATTGAGGAAAAAAAATCCAGAAAATCACATTGTAGGATTTTTTATGAATTTATTTGCAAATTATGGTGGAAAATAAGTATTTGGTCACCTACAAACAAGCAAGATTTCTGGCTCTCACAGACCTGTAACTTCTTCTTTAAGAGGCTCCTCTGTCCTCCACTCGTTACCTGTATTAATGGCACCTGTTTGAACTTGTTATCAGTATAAAAGACACCTGTCCACAACCTCAAACAGTCACACTCCAAACTCCACTATGGCCAAGACCAAAGAGCTGTCAAAGGACACCAGCAACAAAATTGTAGACCTGCACCAGGCTGGGAAGACTGAATCTGCAATAGGTAAGCAGCTTGGTTTGAAGAAATCAACTGTGGGAGCAATTATTAGGAAATGGAAGATATACAAGACCACTGATAATCTCCCTCGATCTGGGGCTCTACGCAAGATCTCACCCCGTGGGGTCAAAATGATCACAAGAACGGTGAGCAAAAATCCCAGAACCACACGGGGGGACCTAGTGAATGACCTGCAGAGAGCTGGGACCAAAGTAACAAAGCCTACCATCAGTAACACACTACGCCGCCAGGGACTCAAACCCTGCAGTGCAAGACGTGTCCCCCTGCTTAAGCCAGTACATGTCCAGGCCCGTCTGAAGTTTGCTAGAGTGCATTTGGATGATCCAGAAGAGGATTGGGAGAATGTCATATGGTCAGATGAAACCAAAATATAACTTTTTGGTAAAAACTCAACTCGTCGTGTTTGGAGGACAAAGAATGCTGAGTTGCATCCAAAGAACACCGTACCTACTGTGAAGCATGGGGGTGGAAACATCATGCTTTGGGGCTGTTTTTCTGCAAAGGGACCAGGACGACTGATCCGTGTAAAGGAAAGAATGAATGGGGCCATGTATCGTGAGATTTTGAGTGAAAACCTCCTTCCATCAGCAAGGGCATTGAAGATGAAACATGGCTGGGTCTTTCAGCATGACAATGATCCCAAACACACCGCCCGGGCAACGAAGGAGTGGCTTCGTAAGAAGCATTTCAAGGTCCTGGAGTGGCCTAGCCAGTCTCCAGATCTCAACCCCATAGAAAATCTTCGGAGGGAGTTGAAAGTCTGTGTTTCCCAGCGACAGCCCCAAAACATCACTGCTCTAGAGGAGATCTGCATGGAGGAATGGGCCAAAATACCAGCAACAGTGTGTGAAAACCTTGTGAAGACTTACAGAAAATGTTTGACCTGTGTCATTGCCAACAAAGGGTATATAACAAAGTATTGAGAAACTTTTGTTATTGACCAAATACTTATTTTCCACCATAATTTGCAAATAAATTCATTAAAAATCCTACAATGTGATTTTCTGGATTTTCTTTTCTCATTTTGTCTGTCATAGTTGACGTGTACCTATGATGAAAATTACAGGCCTCTCTCATCTTTTTAAGTGGGAGAACTTGCACAATTGGTGGCTGACTAAATACTTTTTTTCCCCACTGTACCTGTATGTACCTGCCTGTACCTGTCTGTCTCGCTGTCTGTACCTGTCTGTACCTGTCTGTACCTGTCTGTACCCGTCTGTACCTGTCTGTCTCGCTGTCTGTACCTGTCTGTACCTGTCTGTACATAGTCGCTTTGGATAAAAGCGTCTGCTAAATGGCATATTATTATTATTATTATTACATGTCTGTCTCGCTGTATGTACCTGTCTGTACCTGTCTGTACCTGTATGTACCTGTCTCTACCTGTCTGTACCTGTCTGTACCCGTCTGTACCTGTCTGTACATGTCTGTACCTGTCTGTACCTGTCTGTACCTGTCTGTCCTTTTCAATCTTCACATTGTTAGTTGTTGATTCCTAACTCCCCTCTCTCTCTGTCTGTGTGTACCAGTGTGTGTGTACCAGTGTGTGTGTACCAGTGTGTGTGTACCAGTGTGTGTGTACCAGTGTGTGTGTACCAGTGTGTGTGTACCAGTGTTGGTTGCATGGTTCCTCACCCCCTCTCTGTGTGTCTACAGTGCAGCCAGATCCCCCAGAGGCAGTAACAGCAGTGGGGGTGGTAGGATACCCCATGGTTCTCCGGGTGTACTGGAGGTACCCTGCCTCCTGGCTCCACGACGCTGTGCCCTTCCCCCTCGTCTTCCAGCTCCGATACCGTCCTGTAGGATCCAGCGTCTGGTCAACCGTCAGTTCCTCTATTATCATACTGGAGATTATATTATATTAGTCAGTTCCTATACTATCCTACCCACTAATTATATTATATTAGTCAGTTCCTATACTATCCCCCTATATCTCTCCCCTCCCTCCCCCTATATCTCTCCCCTCTCCCTATATATCTCCCCTCCCTCCCCCTATATCTCTCCCCTCCCTCCCCCTATATCTCTCCCCCCTCCCCCTATATCTCTCCCCTCCCTCCCCCTATATCTCTCCCCTCCCTCCCCCTATATTTCTCCCCTCTCTCCCCTCCCTCCCCCTATATCTCTCCCCTCCCTCCCCCTATATCTCTCCCCTCCCTCCCCCTATATCCCTCCCCTCCCTCCCCCTATATTTCTCCCCTCCCTCCCCCTATATCTCTCCCCTCCCCCTATTCCTTTCCTTAATATCTTTATCTCCCCCCTCCCCCTTTCCCTCCCTCTATATCGATCTCTCTCTCTTTTCTCTCCTCTCCTTCTCTTCCCCCTCCAGGTGGAGTCTAAGGCCAGCCCCCTGTTGATAACCGACGCCCTAGCAGGCCACGCCCACCAGCTGCAGGTGAGAGCCCAGGACGAGATCAACCCAGACAGCCAGTGGAGCGACTGGAGCCCCCTGCTGCAGGGCTGTCCATGGAGCGGTGAGAACACTACTGTGTCCCAAATGGCCCCCTATTGCCTATTCAGTGCACTACTTTTGACCAGGGCCTTCCCAGCTAACCAGGAACATTCCCAGAACATTAGCTAAGACCCCCATTAAGTGCTAGTTAGGGTTTTATCTAACGTTACAATGGAAACATCCCAAAAAACATTCAAATAATGTTTTTGATAGCAAATGTTGATTATTTTTGTTTTTTTAATGTTTTAAATGAAATATCCTTGGAATGTTCTCCTAATATTCACCAAAATGTTCCCAGCAAACCAAAATTGGTTCTATGAAAGTTTCCAGAACATTTGTTAGGTTGTGGCAAATGTTCTCATAACACAAAAACTGTCCGGTCATGCTGATGATTATACAATGTTTGTATAAAACATTCACCTGATGTTGCAACAACGTTCCCAGAAACACATTTAGTCTGTTATTTAAAGGTTCCCAGAATGTTTCATTAGGTTGTGGGAACAGTCTGGTGGGAACATTGTGGGGACATCACAAAAGATGGGAACTGTCCAGTTGTGCGGATGATTATAAAATGTTTATTTTAGGGTGCAAAAAACATTTACCTGATGTTACAAGAACGTTCTTAGAACAATTTTTTAAATGATTTTTAAAAGTTCCTAAAACATTTATTTTGGATGTGGGAACATGACAAGAGGTTCCCACAACACTACAACTGTCCAGATGTGCTGACATTCCTTTGATGTTGTAAGAATGTTGACAGAACACCTGGTCTAAGTTCTTTAACACTAGAACCGTCTGGCCTTTCAGTCTATAAGTACCCGCTAGAGAACGTTGAGGACGTTGCAGGGCTTATCCTTTAGCAAACGCATCAGGTGCATATCAACCCGCAAGGTGTGCAAACATAAGCACCAACGCATGATAAATAGTGCATAAACAATTATAAAGGATTAATTGCATGAAGAAATATTAGTGGAAATATATCCATTAAAAAATATAACAACAATAGTTATTTGTTTAGATAGAGGATATGTTTGGTGTAATTCTACAAAGGCCTAGTGAAAAACGTAGGCCTAAAGCCCATTGGACACTTCCAGCCGATGACGCATCAACATTCTAACAGTCTAATAAATACATTTCATATACTGTATTATATCGGAAGAACAATCATTTGGTTGTTTATGAAGGTCTTACGTAGCATTAGAATACTAAAAAAAATATTATTTCAAAGAACATAATAACATTTTCATTAGTTTATGTTACTCAAGGCTATAAGTAAAAACTAAAATCACTAGTTCAAGAAGAAGTCCATCATACACTGAACAAAAATACAAACACAACATGCATGTGACGAGGTGTGAATGACGGAGTCAGGCGCAGGAGGTAAAACACAGAAATCCAGAGTTTATTCAGTGTACATGAATAAAGCACAGCAAGCGTCAAAACGAAACTAGCACAAGGGGAAAATCCACCTTGGCTACATACACGGAAATAGTAGCTCAACCGAGTTACACACTCTCACAATGAACAATCACTCACAAAGGACAAGGGGGCAGAGGGAACACTTATACACAGACTAATGAGGGAATGACTACCAGGTGTGTGTGATTGACAAGACAAGACAAATGGAGTGATGATATATGGAGCGGTAGTGGCTAGTAAGCCGGTGACGACGAACGCCGAAACCTGCCCGAGCAAGGAGGAGGGGCAGCCTCGGCTGAATTCGTGACAATGCAACAATTTAAAAGATTTTACTGAGTTACAGTTCATATAAGGAAATCAGTCAATTGAAATAAATTGATTAGGCCCTAATCTATGGATTTCACGTCTGGGAATACAAGAGGTAGGGGTGTGGATAAAAAACACCCGCAATAATATCTGCTAAACGTGTATGCGACCAATCAAATGTGGTTTGATCTGGTGTGACCACCATTTTCCTCATGCAACGCGACACATCTCCTTCACATAGAGTTGATCAGGCTGTTGATTGTGGCCTGTGAAAAGTTGTCCCACTCCTCTTCAATGGCTGTGCGAAGTTGCTGGATATTGGCGGGAACTGGAACACGCTGTCGTACACGTCGATCCAGAGCATCCCAAACAGGCTCAATGGGTGACATGTCTGGTCAGTATGCAGGCCATTGAAAAACTGGGACATTTTCAGCTTCCAGGAATTGTGTACAGATCCTTGCGATATGGGGCCGTGCATAATCATGCTCAAATATGAGGTGATGGCGGTGGATGAATGGCACGAACAATGGGCCTCAGGATCTCGTGACGGTATCATAAGGTGGCTTATGATAGAGAAATTAACATGACATTCTCTGGCAACAGTTCTGGTGGATATTCCTGCAGTCAGCATGCCAATTGCACAGTCCCTCAAAATTGAGACATCTGTGGCATTGTGTTGTGTGACAAAACTGCACATTTTAGAGTGACCTTTTATTGTCCCCAGCACAAGGTGCACCTGTGTACTGATCATGCTGTTTAATCAGCTTCTTGATATGCCACACCTGTCAGGTGGATGGATTATCTTGGTAAAGGAGAAATGCTCACTAACAGGGATGTAAATATATTTGTGCACAACATTTGAGAGAAATAAGCTTTTTGTGCGTATGGGACGTTTCTGGGATCTTTTATTTCAGCTCATGAAACATGGGACCAACACTTTACATGTTGTGTTTATATTTTTGTTCAGTGTTATTTTGTTTTGGCAGGTCTAAAGAAACATTGTGGAATTTAAAGGCTATTCTACCAAATACTAATTGAGTGTATGTAAACTTCTGACCCACTGGGAATGTGATGAAAGAAATAAAAGCTGAAATAAATCATTCTCTCTACTATTATTCTGACATTTCACATTCTTAAAATAAAGTGGTGATCCTAACTGATCTAAGACCGGGAATTTTTACTAGGATTAAATGTCAGGAATTGTGAAAAACTGAGTTTAAATGTATGTGGCTAAGGTGAATGTAAACTTCCGACTTCAACTGTATGTGTCCATACAATGTTGTTCTGCACTAAGCTGACTGTTGACTGATGTTACAGAATCATACCCTGATTTATCCTGACTTTCTGGCAATTGTGTAATTCATAAACAACTTATCTATTGAAATGCAAGGAAGACCAATTACAGAAATTATTACTATACCAAAACATAAAAAATATAACAATATTTAACTCAAGTCAACCTTACCATCATGATTGTAATACAGTCGTCAGTAGTGTTCACATTAACCTACTGGATCTCCTTAGCACAAACAAGAATATGAAACAGACAGACTGACTACAGGTGCAAAGACCATCCACACCCACACCCTGCTAGTAACAGTCTGACTGCAGGTGTAAAGTCCATCCACACACCCTCCTAGCAACAGACTGACTGCAGGTGGAAAGACAGCTAAGGTCAGCTAACAGGATAGCCTCTTCGCTCCGGGAGCTAGCTAGCTATCAATGTTCAAACGTTGCCTAACCTAGCTAGATATCTAGCTAATGTAGCTAGCGAACATTAGCTAGCTAGGTGGCTAGTTAGTACCTATGTTCAACGTTGATAGACACAAACAGAACGATGTATAGAATGATTGCAGAAAAAGGCACACAAGGAAACATTTAACCAAGGTAACGTTAGCTAGCAAGCTAACGTTAGCTAGCTAAAGTTAACTACGTCACTCCCCAGCAACAGTTTCAGCAAACAAAGCAACAACTTTTACTTCAAATAATTATTACCTTAAAAACCTCTTAAGGATTGGACCCTTTTTGTAAAAAATTTACCTAAAATGACATACCCAAATCTAACTGCCTGTAGCTCTGGACTTGAAGCAAAGATATGCATATTTTTTATATCCTTTGAAAGGAAACACTTTGAAGTTTGTTGACATGTGAAATTAATGTAGGAGACTATAACACATTAGATCTAGTAAAAGATAATACAAACATCATCTTTGAAATGCAAGAGAAAGGCCAGACAGTGATGTAGGATTCTAGATGTAATTTAGATGTTGTCCACCAGATGGCAGCAGTGTGTGTGCGCAAAGTTTCAGACTGATCCAGTGAAGAATTACATCACTACACAATATTTTGTTTCAAGTCTGCCAGGAGTTTTTACCAAATGTGCCGAATTGGTTTTCAAATACATAACTATAGAGAACATACAAAAATGCTATGGTAATACAAAATGTAAGTTTGCACACTCCCAGGAATGTCATAAATGATGGATCATTAGCTTCCCTATAGAAAAGACACTAACCTTCACACATCTAGATGGCCGGGCGGGGTGGGTATGGAGTCAGAGGTCAAACTGTAGAACCCAGTTCCTACATTTGAATATAAAAATTGATGACAAATCAGAGCAAGATTACTGAAAGTAAGTACATTATTTACCTTCAGAGGTGAATGTACCAAACCAGTTGCCGTGATAAAAGTGTTTTGTTGTTGTGCACTATCCTCAAACAATAGCATGGTATTTTTTAGCTGTAATAGCTACTGTAAATTGGACACTGCAGTTAGATTAACAATAATTTAAGCTTTCTGCCCGTATAAGACATGTCTATGCTCCGGAAAGTCGGCTGTTGTTTACAACACCATTCTAGTCACATATCGCATATTGAGCAACAACCGTCCCGTATAAGGGTCACCGATCCCGTAGAGGTTAAACAGAGACTGTCCCTAAAAAGGAACAAATCCCTTTGAAGACAGCCTGTGGCATCGATATGAGTCAGAAACATTTATTCTAGTGTGAAAATTGACTACAAAAGTGTAAACAGGATAATGTTGGTCATCAAGTCAGTCTCATCTAAAACGGAGTTTGGAACCTCAGTGTGTCACAACAAGTAAATTAAGGTTGGGTTTGGATTACAAATATGTCAACAAATCACGTCCCCTTTCGTCAAGCTCCACGTGCAAATCGCCCCTCTGCCCACTTCGCTTCCCTTCATTGAATGGGGCTTGTTGTTTCGTCGCCCCCAAACGCGTTCAAAGGATCACGGGCCGTATACGGATTGACCATGCCTCCGCAGCCAAAGTTCTATGGTTTGCATACCCTGCCGAAGGACCGTAGTATTCGGTCGGAATAGTTGTTGTTCCCAAGTATTCACCAGTATTGCTAGCTTGGTGTGCAACGACCGGTAGTGGTGAGTATAACCAGAGATACTGGAATATAATGACCTCTCTGGTATAACTTAGCTTATGACGTTATATAACGTTATTGCTCCTTATGTAGGTACCCTGTACCTATCTTTTGATAAAACGAGGCAGGCTAGATAACATTTTATATAGACTGAAAGCCCCCCTCAATACCACAGCTATCCCCTGGTGGCGCATAGAGTTAAAGATCTGGCTGCATACGAAGTGTAAAACATTTGACCAACTGCCTCGATTCGGACTTATGTAGCAACATTTGGAAAATGTGTTTTTTACATTGAAGAAAATTAGAGACTCAGAGCTAGAAAATTCATAAATCATACACTGCAGTTGAGGAACAGTGGGAAATTAATTCTGCTTTGAAAGTTGATAAACTTGTAACCCCACAATTTGAGAAAATGGCCCATGAATGTTTTGGTACACCTACTGGAGAGCTCTTCTTTGTCTACACCTATTCAGCATCGTTCCCACCCTCTTAAGCCTTAGCCCCACCCATCTCTTTAAGGATTCACATGTGAGACCATGTGGTAAACACAAGCTATATCAAATAAAATCTAAGTTTATTTGTCACATGCACAGAATACAGAAGGTGTAAACGGTACAGTGACAATACTTGCATACTTGCATAGTAGCAATATCAAACACAGAAAGTGTCCAAATATTAGGTAACGCTTACCCTACACACTTGTCTGCTTGTCTGCTTGTCTGCTTGTCTGCTTTGATGACTTCTGATTGGCCAACAACAATCTCCACGCTCGACTCTGGTGAAAAGCAAAGAGTAGCAGAATAAATTATACAATCTCTCTCTCTCTATATATATATATATACTGCACAGATCTGTATCGGTCCTTCTGGACAAGCCAGTTAAAATGACACATACCCAAGACCCGTGACAATCATATCAGATCTGACCCGGACCCGTGACATTATTTAGAATTCCGCTCGGGTCCTGGATCGGGTCTCGGGTACTCGGCTACAGGTGTATCCGTGATGACCTCTAGTTCCAATCTTGTTTCTTGTACTTTAAGGAACTAGAACTGTGCATGCTTAGAAATGTTGTAGTAATATTAGATAAAACTTAAATATAAAGTTTATTAATGTTCTCTTGAAATGTTCTGAGGACCTCCAAGACAAGGTCAAATGTATATTGTGTGAACATCAATGGAATATTATGTTAAACCTTAAACAAATATGCTTTGAACGTCATAAAAACTGACTTATTTGGAAAATGAGGAACATTGTGCAACATTGTTCGAATGTTCTGTGCCACCTCTTAAGTACAATATGTGAATATCACAATAATATTCTTGCAACATCCCAGACAACTCCCATAACTTAATTAAGTGTAAAATCAAATCAAATGTTATTTGTCACATGTGCCGAATACAACAGGTGTAGATTTTACCATGAAAGTCTGACTTACGAGCCCTTTCCCAACAATGCAGAGTTAAAAACTAGCCTTTTTACACTGGAATGTGAGATGTAATCCACACCTCGATTAGGCTGATAGAAATCCTCATTATTGAGTTTAATGATTTTCAATTTGAGCGTAGTTATTTCTATATAGCCTACACTTTCTCGTCTAATACGAGTGGTGTGGGTGTGGCTTCGTGACAATGATCAAGAGCAGCTCCAATGCAGTTCCACCTCCGACATCGCCAATACATCAGCTATACGGGTGTCGGCTGGCGCCACTTAACACTTGATCTGATTGAATCTAGGCCTTAAACATTGTATGAATGTCATCACAACTAAGCATATTTTGTGTTTTGGGAACCTATCTCTTGTAATGTACCCACACATTTACATTTACGTAATTTAGCCGACGCTCTTAAGTCGCTCTCTTATCCAGAGCGACTTACAAATTGGTGCATTCACCTTATAGCCAGTGGGATAACCACTTTACAATATGTTTATTTTTTGTTGTTGGGGGGGTGGGGTAAGGGGGGGTAGAAGGATTACTTTATCATATCCCAGGTATTCCTTAAAGAGGTGGGGTTTCAAGTGTCTCCGGAAGGTGGTGAGTGACTCTGTCCTGGCATCGTGAGGGAGCTTGTTCCACCATTGGGGTGCCAGAGCAGCGAACAGTTTTGACTGGGCAGAGCGGGAACTGTGCTTCCGCAGAGGCAGTGGTGTAAGGCACTGCATCGCAGTGCTAGCTGTGCCACTAGAGATCCTGGTTCAATCCTGGTTCGAATCCAGGCTCTGTCGTAGCCGGCCGCGACCAGGAGACCAATGGGGCGGCGCACAATTGGCCCAGCGTCGTCCAGGGTAGGGGAGGGAATGGCCGGCAGGGATATAGCTCAGTTGGTAGAGCATGGCGTTTTCAATGCCAGGGTTGTGGGATCGATTCCCACGGGGGGCCAGTATGAAAAATAAAATAAAAAATAATGTATGCACTCACTAACTGTAAGTCGCTCTGGATAAGAGCGTCTGCTAAATGTCTAAAATGTAAAAAATGTTCTGGGAACCTTTAAAGAACTATTCTCTCAACATTCTTGCAACATCAAAGGAATATTTTATGCATCCTGAAACAAACATTATCTGAACGCAGCACAACTAGACCGTTTTAGTGTTTTGGGAACCTATCTCATATCCCCATAATGTTCCCGCAACCTAAATAAATGTTTTAGGAATATTTAAAGAACATAAAACATGTGTTCTGGGAACGTTCTTGTAACATCAGGTGAATGTTTTTTGCACCCTAAAATAAACATGGTATAATCATCCATACAACTGGACAATTCATCTTTTGTGAAGTCCCCACAATGTTCCCACCAGACTGTTCCCACAACCTAATGAAACATTCTGAGAACCTTTAAAGAACAGACTAAATGTGTTTCTGGGAACGTTGTTGCAACATCAGGTGAATGTTTTATGCAAACATTGTATAATCATCAGCACGACTGGACAGTTTTTGTGTTATGAGAACATTTGCCGCAACCTAACAAATGTTCTGGGAACTACCACAGAAGCAGTGTTGGTTTGCTGGGGCTGCATGGAGGGTACATTGTGAACTGTCTACAACTGGACCTTTATTAGCACAGTGTTTGAATAGACTTTACTTTCTCACTACAGTTACTTGGTCGGAGGTGTGGTTAACAGGTCTTGTGTGTCTTTGTGAATCCCTACAGGTGGCGCTGCCGAGCCTACTGAAGAAACGTTTCCTGTCGACTACAATGACTCAGACACAGACCCCTCTACAGCTGACACCAAGTCAGAGAGTAAGTTAGCCTTGTCTTAGCCAGAACGTTCCATAGAGCAGGAGTCTGTCTCCTGTTTCTGTAGCAGTTAGCCTTGTCTTAGCCAGAACGTTCCATAGAGCAGGAGTCTGTCTCCTGTTTCTGTAGCAGTTAGCCTTGTCTTAGCCAGAACGTTCCATAGAGCAGGAGTCTGTCTCCTGTTTCTGTAGCAGTTAGCCTTGTCTTAGCCAGAACGTTCCATAGAGCAGGAGTCTGTCTCCTGTTTCTGTAGCAGTTAGCCTTGTCTTAGCCAGAACGTTCCATAGAGCAGGAGTCTGTCTCCTGTTTCTGTAGCAGTTAGCCTTGTCTTAGCCAGAACGTTCCATAGAGCAGGAGTCTGTCTCCTGTTTCTGTAGCAGTTAGCCTTGTCTTAGCCAGAACGTTCCATAGGGTAGGAGTCTGTCTCCTGTTTCTGTAGCAGTTAGCCTTGTCTTAGCCAGAACGTTCCATAGAGCAGGAGTCTGTCTCCTGTTTCTGTAGCAGTTAGCCTTGTCTTAGCCAGAACGTTCCATAGAGCAGGAGTCTGTCTCCTGTTTCTGTAGCAGTTAGCCTTGTCTTAGCCAGAACGTTCCATAGAGCAGGAGTCTGTCTCCTGTTTCTGTAGCAGTTAGCCTTGTCTTAGCCAGAACGTTCCATAGAGCAGGAGTCTATCTCCTGTTTCTGTAGCAGTTAGCCTTGTCTTAGCCAGAACGTTCCATAGGGCAGGAGTCTGTCTCCTGTTTCTGTAGCAGTTAGCCTTGTCTTAGCCAGAACGTTCCATAGGGCAGGAGTCTGTCTCCTGTTTCTGTAGCAGTTAGCCTTGTCTTAGCCAGAACGTTCCATAGGGCAGGAGTCTGTCTCCTGTTTCTGTAGCAGTTAGCCTTGTCTTAGCCAGAACGTTCCATAGGGCAGGAGTCTGTCTCCTGTTTCTGTAGCAGTTAGCCTTGTCTTAGCCAGAACTTTCCATAGAGCAGGAGTCTGTCTCCTGTTTCTGTAGCAGTTAGCCTTGTCTTAGCCAGAACGTTCCATAGAGCAGGAGTCTGTCTCCTGTTTCTGTAGCAGTTAGCCTTGTCTTAGCCAGAACGTTCCATAGAGCAGGAGTCTGTCTCCTGTTTCTGTAGCAGTTAGCCTTGTCTTAGCCAGAACGTTCCATAGAGCAGGAGTCTATCTCCTGTTTCTGTAGCAGTTAGCCTTGTCTTAGCCAGAACGTTCCATAGAGCAGGAGTCTGTCTCCTGTTTCTGTAGCAGTTAGCCTTGTCTTAGCCAGAACGTTCCATAGAGCAGGAGTCTATCTCCTGTTTCTGTAGCAGTTAGCCTTGTCTTAGCCAGAACGTTCCATAGAGCAGGAGTCTGTCTCCTGTTTCTGTAGCAGTTAGCCTTGTCTTAGCCAGAACGTTCCATAGAGCAGGAGTCTGTCTCCTGTTTCTGTAGCAGTTAGCCTTGTCTTAGCCAGAACGTTCCATAGGGCAGGAGTCTATCTCCTGTTTCTGTAGCAGTTAGCCTTGTCTTAGCCAGAACGTTCCATAGAGCAGGAGTCTGTCTCCTGTTTCTGTAGCAGTTAGCCTTGTCTTAGCCAGAACGTTCCATAGGGCAGGAGTCTGTCTCCTGTTTCTGTAGCAGTTAGCCTTGTCTTAGCCAGAACGTTCCATAGAGCAGGAGTCTGTCTCCTGTTTCTGTAGCAGTTAGCCTTGTCTTAGCCAGAACGTTCCATAGGGCAGGAGTCTGTCTCCTGTTTCTGTAGCAGTTAGCCTTGTCTTAGCCAGAACGTTCCATAGGGCAGGAGTCTGTCTCCTGTTTCTGTAGCAGTTAGCCTTGTCTTAGCCAGAACGTCCCATAGAGCAGGAGTCTGTCTCCTGTTTCTGTAGCAGTTAGCCTTGTCTTAGCCAGAACGTTCCATAGGGCAGGAGTCTGTCTCCTGTTTCTGTAGCAGTTAGCCTTGTCTTAGCCAGAACGTTCCATAGAGCAGGAGTCTGTCTCCTGTTTCTGTAGCAGTTAGCCTTGTCTTAGCCAGAACGTTCCATGGGGCAGGAGTCTGTCTCCTGTTTCTGTAGCAGTTAGCCTTGTCTTAGCCAGAACGTTCCATAGAGCAGGAGTCTGTCTCCTGTTTCTGTAGCAGTTAGCCTTGTCTTAGCCAGAACGTTCCATAGGGCAGGAGTCTGTCTCCTGTTTCTGTAGCAGTTAGCCTTGTCTTAGCCAGAACGTTCCATAGAGCAGGAGTCTGTCTCCTGTTTCTGTAGCAGTTAGCCTTGTCTTAGCCAGAACGTTCCATAGGGCAGGAGTCTGTCTCCTGTTTCTGTAGCAGTTAGCCTTGTCTTAGCCAGAACGTTCCATAGGGCAGGAGTCTGTCTCCTGTTTCTGTAGCAGTTAGCCTTGTCTTAGTCAGAACGTTCCATAGGGCAGGAGTCTGTCTCCTGTTTCTGTAGCAGTTAGCCTTGTCTTAGCCAGAACGTTCCATAGGGCAGGAGTCTGTCTCCTGTTTCTGTAGCAGTTAGCCTTGTCTTAGCCAGAACGTTCCATAGGGCAGGAGTCTATCTCCTGTTTCTGTAGCAGTTAGCCTTGTCTTAGCCAGAACGTTCCATAGAGCAGGAGTCTGTCTCCTGTTTCTGTAGCAGTTAGCCTTGTCTTAGCCAGAACGTTCCATAGGGCAGGAGTCTGTCTCCTGTTTCTGTAGCAGTTAGCCTTGTCTTAGCCAGAACGTTCCATAGAGCAGGAGTCTGTCTCCTGTTTCTGTAGCAGTTAGCCTTGTCTTAGCCAGAACGTTCCATAGGGCAGGAGTCTGTCTCCTGTTTCTGTAGCAGTTAGCCTTGTCTTAGCCAGAACGTTCCATAGAGCAGGAGTCTGTCTCCTGTTTCTGTAGCAGTTAGCCTTGTCTTAGCCAGAACGTTCCATAGAGCAGGAGTCTGTCACCTGTTTCTGTAGCAGTTAGCCTTGTCTTAGCCAGAACGTTCCATAGGGCAGGAGTCTGTCTCCTGTTTCTGTAGCAGTTAGCCTTGTCTTAGCCAGAACGTTCCATAGAGCAGGAGTCTGTCTCCTGTTTCTGTAGCAGTTAGCCTTGTCTTAGCCAGAACGTTCCATAGGGCAGGAGTCTGTCTCCTGTTTCTGTAGCAGTTAGCCTTGTCTTAGCCAGAACTTTCCATAGGGCAGGAGTCTGTCTCCTGTTTCTGTAGCAGTTAGCCTTGTCTTAGCCAGAACGTCCCATAGGGCAGGAGGCTGTCTCCTGTTTCTGTAGCAGTTAGCCTTGTCTTAGCCAGAACGTTCCATAGAGCAGGAGTCTGTCTCCTGTTTCTGTAGCAGTTAGCCTTGTCTTAGCCAGAACGTTCCATAGAGCAGGAGTCTGTCTCCTGTTTCTGTAGCAGTTAGCCTTGTCTTAGCCAGAACGTTCCATAGGGCAGGAGTCTGTCTCCTGTTTCTGTAGCAGTTAGCCTTGTCTTAGCCAGAACGTTCCATAGAGCAGGAGTCTGTCTCCTGTTTCTGTAGCAGTTAGCCTTGTCTTAGCCAGAACGTTCCATAGGGCAGGAGTCTATCTCCTGTTTCTGTAGCAGTTAGCCTTGTCTTAGCCAGAACGTTCCATTGAGCAGGAGTCTGTCTCCTGTTTCTGTAGCAGTTAGCCTTGTCTTAGCCAGAACGTTCCATAGAGCAGGAGTCTGTCTCCTGTTTCTGTAGCAGTTAGCCTTGTCTTAGCCTCGTTCCATAGGGCAGGAGTCTGTCTCCTGTTTCTGTAGCAGTTAGCCTTGTCTTAGCCAGAACGTTCCATAGGGCAGGAGTCTGTCTCCTGTTTCTGTAGCAGTTAGCCTTGTCTTAGCCAGAACGTTCCATAGGGCAGGAGTCTGTCTCCTGTTTCTGTAGCAGTTAGCCTTGTCTTAGCCAGAACGTCCCATAGAGCAGGAGTCTGTCTCCTGTTTCTGTAGCAGTTAGCCTTGTCTTAGCCAGAACGTTCCATAGAGCAGGAGTCTGTCTCCTGTTTCTGTAGCAGTTAGCCTTGTCTTAGCCAGAACGTTCCATAGGGCAGGAGTCTGTCTCCTGTTTCTGTAGCAGTTAGCCTTGTCTTAGCCAGAACGTTCCATAGAGCAGGAGTCTGTCTCCTGTTTCTGTAGCAGTTAGCCTTGTCTTAGCCAGAACGTTCCATAGAGCAGGAGTCTGTCTCCTGTTTCTGTAGCAGTTAGCCTTGTCTTAGCCAGAACGTTCCATAGAGCAGGAGTCTGTCTCCTGTTTCTGTAGCAGTTAGCCTTGTCTTAGCCAGAACGTTCCATAGGGCAGGAGTCTGTCTCCTGTTTCTGTAGCAGTTAGCCTTGTCTTAGCCAGAACGTTCCATAGAGCAGGAGTCTGTCTCCTGTTTCTGTAGCAGTTAGCCTTGTCTTAGCCAGAACGTTCCATAGAGCAGGAGTCTATCACCTGTTTCTGTTGCATGAGGCAGCTTGAAGTACAATGTTGCTCTTTGAAAAGTGAAATCTCTTTCTGACTGCTGGATTATCTTTCTGTTTTCCATGACAGAGAGTGCTGAGTTGGCAGAGTAGGGAAGAATGAGAGAGAGAGAGAGAGAGGAGAGAGAGAGGATGACTGGAGCTTTAATTAAATGTTTAGTATCAATCTCTTTGAGCTCTCTGCTGTCCTGCCAGATTTTTTTATCTGCTGTTGCCAGATGTCCTCTATCTTGTGGAAATAGTTTTTTTATGTTATTGCATCACACGAACATTGTACAGAACAATATACAGCTATGGAAATACAGGGTTCAACTTACAAAGGGAAGTGACTCTCCTAATCACTCTGACGTCATCAGACTGTGCAGCTGAACACTGTATGCTGGAAACACTCAGTTTGTTATTTTTGACTTAAACATAACCCATATTCGTTAAATATAAATACCGAACTTGTTTTTGCGTGGATTCTGCAACGCAGTTAGCTTTTAACAGCTGGGACCGCTATTTCTTGTCCCGGAATCCCGCTTAACAGACAGGTTGAAGCCTGCTTGACAGAGACGCTAAGCTGCTAGCCATCAAGCTAACGAAGTAGTGGGCAGATTTCCTCTTCCTTCTCGCCAGCCGTGATTTTGGCAGCTCCATGGTAAGAAATGTGACCGTTCCTGGTGCAAAAACAATTTCCTATCCAGGAGCTTGAGTAAATGACATTACTAAGCTGCTCCCAAATGTACTACATCAGGACATGGAAATCGATTCTATCGTAGTCCATGTGGGTTTTAATGACATTATGAAGGGCAGCTATGAACAGTTGAAACTGGATTTTAAAGAGCTTTACTGGTTCAAATAGCCGACCAATCAGCCTGTTACCAACCCTTAGTAAACCTTTGGAAAAAATTGTGTTTGACCAGATACAATTCTATTTTATAGTAAACAAATTGACAACAGACTTTCAGCATGCTTGTAGGGAAGGACATTCAACAAGCACAGCACTTACACAAATGACTGATGATTGGCTGTGAGATTGTGGGGGCTGTTTTGTTAGACTTTAGTGCGGCTTTTGACATTATCGATTATATTCTGCTGTTGGGAAAACTTATGTGTTATGGCTTTACACCCCCTGCTATATTGTGGATAAAGAGTTACCTGTCTAACAGAACACAGAGGGTGTTCTTTAATGGAAGCCTCTCCAACATAATCCAGGTAGAATCAGGAATTCCCCAGAGCAGCTGTCTAGGCCCCTTGCTTTTTTCAATCTTTACTAACGACATGCCACTGGCTTTGAGTAAAGCCACTGTGTCTATGTATGCGGATGATTCAACACTATACACTATAAACACTAAAAAAATTGTCAAAGACTCCAGCCACCCTAGTCATAGACTTTTCTCTCTGCTACCGCACGGCAAGCGTATGTGGGAACTCCTTCAAGACGGTTGGAAAAGTATTCCTCATGAAGCTGGTTGAGAGAATGCCAAGAGTGTTCAAAGCTGTCATCAAGGCAAAGGGTGGTTACTTTGAAGAATCTCAAATATAAAATACATTTTGATTAGTTTAAGACTTTTTTGGTTACTACATGATTCCATATGTGTTATTTCATAGTTTTGATGTCTTCACTATTATTCTACAATGTAGAAAATAGTAAAAATAAAGAAAAACCCTGGAATGAGTAGGTGTGTCCAAACTTTTGACTGGTACTGTACATCAGTCTCTCTATACATCAGTCTTCACACCCAAGGTGCTTAAGAAAATAATATACAAATAATAATCATAATAAAAACAAAAACACAGAACATTTTACACCGCAGACAAAAATCTAAGCTATACAAGTGTTGTCTGATCCAGTGGACAGGACAACAGAATTAACATACATTCCATAACTGTTCTCTCTCTTCTGTTCTCTCTCTAGACCCCGAGGATGATGGTGGTAGTCTGTTGATTCTACTGGCCCTGTTCACTGGCATCATCCTGGCCCTGGCGTCCTCTCTGTTGGTCCTCATGTGGTGAGATAATATACCATTTATCTGGCCCTGGCCTCCTCTCTATCGGTCCTCATATAATAATGATAATGATGATAATGATAATACCTATTTTCCTAGTATGTCGAAATCAGACACACTCCAATACACAGTTTCTATAGCAAGTGAATTGAAACATTTATTCACATGTAAATATTAATATTTTTTTGCTTTTTCAATGTAGGGTGAGGCAATGGAGGCGGGACAATGTGACAAAACAGGAACTGACCTCAATGGTGAAGATGAAGTCCATGCCAATCTAAAGTGAGTGAGCCCTGACCTCTAACCTATAACCCTTATCACTAACTAGTCAAATGGAGAAGTTGAGGTCCACTACTACTCTACATTGCCTCCAGGATTCTGCGATTGCATATTTTTTTTGCTAAATCAATAATACCCAGCATATTATGCTATCGGCTTGCAAATTTGACAAATCACCGCACTATTATCACATACAACTGACCAATCACCGCAGTATAAAAAGAGGGCTCGCAATTTCAACCAACCACCGGATATTAGAGCTAAGGCAGGTGGGGTGGGGTGGGGTGGGGGATATTAGGGCTAAGGCTGGTGGGGTGGGTGGGGGATATTAGAGCTAAGGCAGGTGGGGTGGGGTGGGGTGGGGGATATTAGGGCTAAGGCTGGTGGGGTGGGTGGGGGATATTAGGGCTAAGGCTGGTGGGGTGGTTGGGGGATATTAGGGCTAAGGCTGGTGGGGTGGGTGGGGGATATTAGGGCTAAGGCTGGTGGGGTGGGGTGGGTGGGGGATATTATGGTTAAGGCTGGTGGGGTGGGTGGGTGGGGGATATTAGGGCTAAGGCTGGTGGGGTGGGTGGGTGGGGGATATTAGGGCTAAGGCTGGTGGGGTGGGTGGGTGGGGGATATTATGGTTAAGGCTGGTGGGGTGGGTGGGTGGGGGATATTAGGGCTAAGGCTGGTGGGGTGGGTGGGGGATATTAGGGCTAAGGCTGGTGGGGTGGTTGGGGGATATTAGGGCTAAGGCTGGTGGAGTGGGGTGGGTGGGGGATATTAGGGCTAAGGCTGGTGGAGTGGGTGGGTGGGGGATATTAGGGCTAAGGCTGGTGGGGTGGGTGGGTGGGGGATATTAGGGCTAAGGCTGGTGGAGTGGGTGGGTGGGGGATATTAGGGCTAAGGCTGGTGGGGTGGGGTGGGGGATATTAGGGCTAAGGCTGGTGGGGTGGGTGGGGGATATTAGGGCTAAGGCTGGTGGGGTGGGTGGGGGATATTAGGGCTAAGGATGGTGGGGTGGGTGGGGGATATTAGGGCTAAGGCTGGTGGGGTGGGTGGGGGATATTAGGGCTAAGGCTGGTGGGGTGGGTGGGGGATATTAGGGCTAAGGCTGGTGGAGTGGGTGGGTGGGGGATATTAGGGCTAAGGCTGGTGGGGTGGGTGGGGGATATTAGGGCTAAGGATGGTGGGTTGGGTGGGTTGGGTGGTGTGGGGTTGAGAGAATGCCAAGAGTGTGCAAAGCTGTTATCAAGGCAAAGGGTGGCTATTTGAAGAATCTCAAATATAAAATATATTTTGGTTTGTTTAACACTTTTTTGGTTACTTCATGATTCCATATGTGTTATTTCATAGTTTTGATGTCTTCACAATTATTCTACAATGTTGGCCAGTAGTGTATATCCTCCTGATTTCAGTTCACAAGCAAAAACTCAAACAGGAAGTACCAGTGACATGTTCAATACGGAAGTGGTTCGTTGAAGCGGATGTTAAGCTATAGGTCTGTTTAGCTAGCAAAGACATTAATATTTTCCAGGATTCATCCAATGGCATTGAGGAGTATAAGTGCATTGATGACATCGTCCCCACAGCGACCATACGTACCCAACCATAAACCATGGATTACAGGCAACATCCGCACTGAGCTAAAGGCTAGAGCTACCTCTTTCAAGGAGCGGTACACTAATCCGGGCGCTTATAATAAATCCTGCTACGCCCTACAACAAACCATCAAAACAGGCAAAGCGTCAATACAGGGCTAAGATTGAATCCTACTACATCAGCTCTGATGCTCCTCGGATGTAGCAGGGCTTGCAAGCTATCACGGATTACAAAGGGAAACCCAGCCGCGAGCTGCCCAGTAACGTGAGCCTACCAGACGAGCTAAATTCTATGCCTTCTATGCGTGCTTCGAGGCAAGAAACACTGAACCATGCATGAGATCACCAGCTGTTCTGGACAACTGTGTGATCACGCTCTCCGAAGCTGATGTGAGTAAGACCTTTAAACAGATTAACATTCACAAGGCCGCAGGGACAGACGAATACTCAGAGGATGCGCTGACCAGCTGGAAAGTGTCTTCACTGACATTTTCAACCTCTCCCTGACCCAGTCTGTAAAACCTACGTTTCAAGCAGACCACCATAGTCCCTGTGCCCAAGAACGCTAAGGTAACCTGTCTAAATGACTACCGCCCCACAGTGCTCACATCTGTAGCCATGAAGTGCTTTGAAAGGCTGGTCATTGCTCACATCAACACCATCATCCCAGACACCCTGGACCCACTCCAATTCGCATACCGCCCCAACAGATCCACAGATGACACAATGTCTATTGCACTCCACACTGCCCTTTCCCACCTGGACAAAAGGAACACCTGTGTGAGAATGATGTTCATTGACTACAGCTCAGCGTCCAACACCATAGTGCACTCCAAGCTCATCACTAAACTAAGGACCATGGGACTGAACACCTCCCTCTGCAACTGGATCCTGGAGTGCACTATGGTCTGTAGCATTGAAGGTCCCCAAAAACACAGTTGCCTCCATCATTCTTAAATGGAATAAGTTTGGAACCACCAAGACCCTTCCTAGAGCTGGCCGCCCGGCCAAACTGAGCAATCGGGGGAGAAGGGCCTTGGTCAGGGAGGTGACCAAGAACCCGATGGTCACTCTGACAGAGCTCCAGAGTTCCTCTGTGGAGATGGGAGAACCTTTCAGAAGGACATCCATCTCTGCAGCACTCCACCAATCAGGCCTTTATGGTAGAGTGGCCAGATGGACTTGAACCCGATCGAACATCTCTAGAGAGAACTGAAAATAGCTGTGCAGCGACGCTCCCCATCCAACCTGACAGAGCTTGAGAGAATCTGCAGAGAAGAATGGGAGAAACTCCCCAAATACAGGTGTGCCAGGCTTTTAGCGTCATACCCAAGAAGACTCGAGGCTGTAATCGCTGCCAAAGGTGCTTCAACAAAGCACTGAGTAAAGGGTCTGAATACTTATGTTAATTTAATATTTCCGTTTTTTATTTTTTATTTTTTATAAATTTGCTACAATTTCTAAAAACCTGTTTTTACTTTGTCATTATGGGGTATTGTGTGTCGATTGATGACTGAAAAAAAACTATAATATCTGAATGTCTGTCTTTCTTTCTGTCCATTTTCTCTATATTCATCACCCAGCTCTTTCTTTCTGTCCATCTTCTCTATATTCATCACCCAGCTCTGTCATTATGCAGGGCCTGTCTGTCAGAGAAAGGCATTATTAGATGTGATTTATATGTGTTGTTCCTTCTCTCCTCTCTTCCCTTCTCTCCTCTCTTCCCTTCTCTCCTCTCTCCCCTTCTCTTCCCTCCTCTCCTCTCCTCTTCCCTCCTCTCCTCTCCTCTCCTCTCCTCTCCTCTCCTCTCCTCTCCTCTCCTCTCCTCTCCTCTCCTCTCCTCTCCTCCTATCTTACCTCCTCTCCTCTCCTCAGCCTAGGTTGGCCCCTCCTCTCAGCCCTTATAGGGCCCCTTGTCTCCACCAGGCCACACCCCCAACAGGTGGGTGCAGCGTCCACAAAACACTACCCACAATCCACCATGCTACCCACAAGCCATCTGGAGCGTTTGCCTGGCCTGATCGCTGCCCGCCAAACGGACAGACATGGTGGAACGAATGACTGACTCCACCCACTGGAGTTTAACATCATCTGATTGGCCATAAGGCTCAACACTACGTACTGTACAGTACAGTGTGGATCACCACCCAACAACATATCTGTCCTCTGACCCTGACTGACTGAACAAGGTATAGGTTCTGGTACCTTTCACAGTATTCCTTTCTGGGGACCTGATGATCTAATGGTCCTTTATTCATTTCAAATGCTTCTTCAAATGTAAGAAGCATTATTATATAGACCGATTGGCATTATAACATGTTCTAGACTGGTTATATACTGGTTATGAAGAGGGTATGGACAGATTGGCATTCTGCAGAATAGGTACTGCAATTCAGAGGAGAAGGAACGCCCTGCAAACGAGGCTGCTGCTATTGGTCATTCGATGAGGAGGAGGGAACAGAGTTCGGCCATATCCATGCTGGCTAATTACTAGCAGTATCAGGATGATGTCATAACTTCCTGTATATAGATGCGTTAAAGGAGGATGATGTCATAACTTCCTGTATATAGATGCGTTAAAGGAGGATGATGTCATAACTTCCTGTATATAGATGCAGTGTCAGGATGATGTCATAACTTCCTGTATATAGATGCGTTAAAGGAGGCACATTCAACAAATCTGATCTAACAAAGTGGATATTCGTCAAATCCGTCATTATTTATGTTTTGTAACAGGCCCACAATGTGGCTACTTACAGACTCCACCAGACCAGACTAGACTAAACTACACCAGACTAGACCAGACTAGACCAGACTAAACTACACCAGACTAGACCAGACTAGACCAGACTAAACTACACCAGACTAGACCAGACTAGACCAGACTAAACTACACCAGACTAGACCAGACTAGACCAGACTAAACTACACCAGACTAGACCAGACTAGACCAGACTAAACTACACCAGACTAGACCAGACTAGACCAGACCAGTGGTCCTCTGTAGCTCAGCTGGTAGAGCACGGCGCTTGTAACGCCAAGGTAGTGGGTTCGATCCCCGGGACCACCCATACACAAACATGTATGCACGCATGACTATAAGTCGCTTTGGATAAAAGCGTCTGCTAAATGGCATATTATTATTATTATTATTATTATTACTAGACCAGACTACACCAGACAACACCAGACCAGACCAGACTACACCAGACTAGACCAGACCAGACCAGACTACACCAGACTAGACCAGACCAGACCAGACCAGACCAGACTAGACCAGACCAGACCAGACCAGACCAGACTACACCAGACTAGACCAGACCAGACCAGACCAGACTAGACCAGACTAGACCAGACTAGACCAGACCAGACCAGACCAGACTAGACCAGACTATACCAGACTAGACCAGACCAGACCAGACCAGACTAGACCAGACCAGACCAGACCAGACTATACCAGACTAGACCAGACTAGACCAGACCAGACTATACCAGACTAGACCAGACCAGACCAGACCAGACTAGACCAGACTAGACCAGACTAGACCAGACCAGACTAGACCAGACTAGACCAGACTAGACCAGACCAGACCAGACCAGACTAGACCAGACTATACCAGACTAGACCAGACCAGACCAGACCAGACTAGACCAGACTATACCAGACTAGACCAGACCAGACCAGACCAGACTACACCAGACTAGACCAGACCAGACCAGACCAGACCAGACCAGACCAGACTAGACCAGACCAGACCAGACCAGACTAGACCGAAAACCTTTACCTACACAGCATTATTCTGCTCTGATGCCAGTGATAGTGATGATAGTGATGCCAGTATAGTGATGATAGTGATGCCAGTGATAGTGATGCCAGTGATAGTGATGTTATGTCTTGGTTCTTTACAGCGCTGTGTAGTCATGTAAAACACAAGGTGCCTTCACTCCAAGTTCCTTTCTGAGATTATTTGACAACTGTAATGTTTTCTCAAGCTAGTACCTATGCATGGATCCTATTGAAGCCTTGTGGATGTTGTATTCTATATTAACCAACAGAATGAAATAGTTCATATATATTATGTTATTTTTAGAGATGTTTAGCTAAAACTGTTCCGTATGCACCATTCTCCAGTCAATGATATGAAGCTCAGATACAGTATATATTTCCCAGTCTGTACTCCTTTCGTTCCAAATGGCACCCTGTTCCCTGTGTAGTGCTGTATGTTTGACTAGGGCCCATAGAGCTCTGGTCTAAAGTAGTGCACTATATAGGGAATAGGGTGCCATTTGGGACGCAGCCACATTTCAACACACGATCATGTTCTTTTCATGATTAATAGTAATTAATATTTGACATCATATTTTTATATGCTCATGTTCTCTGTGATAAGGATCGACGGAAAGTGATTGTCTCAATGATAATCAAAGTGAACTTTATGCAATGTATGATTTTTACAATTCAAACCCTGTTTTAATTATATTTCTAATCCAGTTCAAGTCAAATTGAACTTCAGACCTAAAGATGTGTTTGTGATGGATAATGTTTGCCCTACCTCTAACAATACATTGTTATCTGTGCCAAAGCCTTGCTATGCATATAGAAAATGGCAACTTTTACATGAGTCATGGGTCATGGGTCATGGGTCATGGAGTTCACCCCCTAGATGTCCTTAGAGGTAGTCCACAGTTTCCATAACATACTGAATCCTACAGCGGTCACCCTTCAGTTTCCATAACATACTGAAATCCTACAGCGGTCACCCTTCAGTTTCCATAACATACTGAATCCTACAGCGGTCACCCTTCAGTTTCCATAACATACTGAATCCTACAGCGGTCACCCTTCAGTTTCCATAACATACTGAATCCTACAGCGGTCACCCTTCAGTTTCCATAACATACTGAATCCTACAGCGGTCACCCTTCAGTTTCCATAACATACTGAATCCTACAGCGGTCACCCTTCAGTTTCCATAACATACTGAAATCCTACAGCTGTCAGACTTAAAGTGCAGTCAGTACAAAGTATACACAAGATATCCCATCAGGCTATAGGAGCATTGAGAGGTTCTCTGATTTGTCAGTCACCTGAGATTCTCTTTTAACCTGAGATGCTCAGAGAAGATGTTCATTAGACACTGACATGTCTTCTCCACCAGAGCATTATTGATCACATCTCTCTGATTAAATGTTCTCTCTCTCCGACCGTCACATACTGAGATTCTAACACATGGTTGACAATGGTGTGTTTTTACCTGACAGTACTGTAGGTTGAAGAGGGATTAGGGTTGTTGTGATGGTTAGGGTTGTTGTGATGGTTAGAGATAGGGTTAAGGTTGTTGTGATGTGGTGGTGGCCTTGATTTTCAGTCTCTACGGTATATGCAGGGATTGACTTGGGCAGGAGCTCACTGGAGCCCAGTACCGGCACCTCAAATGTTCTACCGATTGAGCTCCTGTTCCTCTTATAGAATATTAGCTCAAAAGTACTGTGGAGCTCCTGCACCTAATTATAAACAGTACCGGCACCCAAAATGTGTACCGGCACCTATTTAAATCCAAGTCAACCACTGGGTATATGTAATAGAAATTGTCTGACACGTGAGACTAGGAAATCCTACCACAGGACATGCTGGCTTGATTGTAGGCCTATTATTATTGGGTAAAGACAAACCATTTATTGGGAAAATGGTTGATAATTGTGAAAAATTGTATTCAAATCAAATTGTATTTGTCACATGCGACATATGTGTAGATTTTACTGTGAAATGCTTACGAGCCCTTTCCCAACAATGCAGAGTTACAAAGGTAGAACTGAATGGTA